>NW_007728387.1:131149-138026 GCF_000696425.1 Galeopterus variegatus
CCCTTCCCCCCCCCCCCCCATGGTAGATTTTCCACTTCCCTACATATGTTTGAGACTGCCAAAACCAAGTGGTGGTGTTTGACTCCCTTATTATAGCTAGCTCTAAATAAGAGGCCTCTGTTAGTTATCATTTGGTTGGTCTTCATTTATTTCCACACTGCTAATACAGTTGTAAATGGCTAAAATCAGAGAATTGTAAAAAATGCTACTGGGATGAAGATTTGTAAGAAACAGGTATCTGCTTATGAGCCTCCACTCTTCCCCTTCCAGTCTCCCAGTAGTGGTGGATTATAGTCATCTCCTGAGGATCTGAAGTTGAAACCCAGACCTGAAAAGCTGCTTGGTGAGATGAGTGATTAACTATGGTTTTATGAAACCTGGGCTTTTCACATTATAACTTGTTCACCTCCGCTCTCTAAGTCTGTCTTTTGGCCCTGAAAAATTCTCACAATCTAAGTAGCTAGTACCCCTAGGTGAATAAGAACTCACAGGTCAAAATACAGTCACCTGAGGAGTAAGGATACCTCCAAAGAAAAGACTATGTTGTCTTTAACAAAAAATTTCAAGCATGTGTCCCTTTAATTTTATAGCTCCTGGATTCTTATCTTGGTCTCCATAACACTTGAATTGTACATGCAGTCTTGTAGGTTTTCTTGGAAGACTTTCTAAAATTTACATTTTAGTCTTTAGTACATCTGGAGTTTATTTTTGTTTTCTCTGTATAATGGAGGGTTCCATTTTTATTCTTTCTAGATGGAAAATTATGTATGCCATCAGAATTCGTAAAATAGTCTATTTTATTGCTAAATTCAGCCACTGCAATTGTCACATATTAGTTTCTCATTTGTCTTAGAATCTAAAAAATCTGTGCCTCCAAATGCTCTGTTAGTATAATTTTTGTAATTTCTTCCTTACTGCCACAAACATACCACAAAAATCCTATTGAAATTGCACTAAATTTATGTATTGATTTAAAAATTTTAACATACAATATGTACTCTTTTTGTATACAATAATCAGAAACTGGTGTGGATGTCAAGCTTACCACCATTCTCTTAGTAACCAGGCACGTTTTGCTTCTTCCTTTTGGTAACCTTTCCTCTGTCGCACTCCAACCTAGACTTTCAATTTTCATAGAGAATTTCCATTGTTTTACATGACTCAGTTGTCCTGTCCCAGTGATAGTTCATGAAGTACCTATCAAGCTGGGTCAATCAAGCATGTTTCCACTTGTTTTATGAACTGAAGTTGGTGAATAAAATCTCTTTCCTCTCTCTTTCTGGAACTGTAGGGCTGTGAGTCTGGTGCCATTGGAAACCCCATTCCTAGTAACAGGCAGGGAGAAGGTAGGTAAGAGTCCTGATAGCGTTTGAGTCCCTAGTTTCTATCATTCCTGAAATGGGCTCCACTTCTCTCTATCATGTAGTTTGTATATACAAACCAATAAATTTCTCTCTTTGCTTGAGTTTGTCAAAATCGTGTTTCTATCACTTAAATTAATCCTCAATTAATGAATATGGAATATCTTTACATAGATAACATTTCTTAAATGTCTAAAATGTATTTATGTCTCCAAATTACAAGTTAATTTGAATTTTCCTCAACTGAGTTGTACATATTTCTCTTTATGATGATACCAGGTCAGATCATAAGTTTTGCTCCTAATGCTAATGTATTATTTCCCTCATTAATATTTCTACTGATAATTTCTGATATATAGAAAAGCTAGTGATTTTTGTACAATTGTTTTGTGACTAGTCAACCAATTAAGCTATTTTAATGTTAATATATATTTTTTCAATCGATCCTTTGATGTTTTGAGAGAAATAGAATTCTTTTTACCCATCTTCCAAATAATACTATGCCTTATTTTTGTCATCTGAATGTTTTAGATATCATGAAATCATTATATTGTGTGTGTATATATACATATATACATATATAGTATATAATAGTTGGGATTACAGGGATAGAGATAATTAGAACATTACCATGTATCCTGACTATTAGCTTGACTTAAAAAAAAAAGAATGACAGGGAAACTACTGATAATATAAATTACAGAAAGCAACCTTAAGCCAAGTTTTTCCAAGAAATATCAGGACTAATAGAAATTTGGTGTAGATGCATTTTCTAGCTATTCGTAAGTACATCAGAATATTAAATTATTAAATTAACCTGAACACTCACAATTTGCGTTAGTAAAACTGTTTTAATATATAGTCCTTCAAAAATAAAACTGGGTCATGAGATAGGTTTTCAAAAGGAAATCTGTCTTACTTTTTAAATTAATGCATGTTAAAATTGATTTTTTATTGATAATGACAAAGAGTCTCTCCTTGACTGAACTTTTGTCAAGTTCCTATGAATTGTCCTCCCAACTAGGTCTGAACTTTTGGGCTTTCTATTTGTCTCTGCAGTGTCCAATTTTAGCAAAAATTTTGTTAAGTTAGTTTAGCCAGAATTCCCCACCCTATATATCTAACTGGGTTTCTTATCCCCTACCATCCCCCAGGTGATATATGATCACCTGGCCTGCCTTCAGCAAAAATCCTATTAGGTAGGTTTAGCCAGAACCCACCCTCACCCCTGATGTTTCCTCTTAGAAATTTTCCATCCACCAGCCCCACCCCCTCTCCTCCTGGGCTATAAAGTCCCACTTTTCCCTGTTGTATTCAGAATTGATGCCAGTTCTAAACTGAGGTCTCTTTTTCTTTATTGCAATGGTTCCTGGGCAAAATCTGTTTTTACACTTTTAACTGTTATCCAGCTCTGTTTTTTTCCTTGACAATATACAGTTCTATGAATTTCAATACATGTGTAATTTGTGTAATCATCATTGCAATCAGGATACAAAACAATACCATCACCTCAAACATTCCCTCATGCTGTCCCTAAAAGGTAATTTTGTAATGCATGTTTTCATTTTTACACTACATTGGGAAAACAAAATAATTTAATCAGATCCCCTCATCTTGGGTCTGGTTGGGGGTGGTGTGGCACATTCTTTGTAAATAAGTTGTGTGTGGGTGGAGTTAGTGTGCATGCACGGTGCCACCACCTGGCTGGCATTTTATTGCCTTGGGTGTCTGCCCCGTGCAGCCATGTTCTCAAACCTACAGCTCCAAGGAACTTTTTGCCAGTTACCTAGCTCCTAGACCTGTGTGTGAAGGGTTTGTGACCCAGTCTGGAATGGGCTTGAGGGGTCTGTGAGCTCCAGACCTAGCCCTAGCTCGACATACTCTTTATACTACAAGTATGATAAAAAGATGCATGTGTAGAAAAATATAGAATATAGAATTGAACTTAATCTATTACCAACTGCTTTTGCTTCTGTGACCTTAAAATACATGCAGAAATAGTAAAATAGAAAGGTTTTCTATTGAGGTAACAGGCTGACCTCAAGATGGATTTATTTGACCAATAATAGAGATCAAAATTACAAAGAATAAACAAAGCCACAATGATTAATATTAATAGAAAACATCGAAAAGATGAAAAAAAAATGTAAAAACTATTAACATTTACTCTGAATTCTATTTTTTCCATATAAAAACATCCCTGAAAGGTGAATTTCCTCTTCTTAATAGACATACACACATTACTATTTTTGAATGATAGAGACCTCACCCAGAGGTAGGTATCTGTTGACATCACAGTTAAATCCATAACTTGTCTGAGTACAATAGCATATTGATTTATATGTGGTGACAGTTTTTGATCGATATAGATAAAAATATTCACCATTTAACAAGAGTAGTTGTTACTTTTAGAACAATAACCAAAAAAAAAAAAAAAAAAAGCATGAACTAAGAAACGGTAAATCTTTTTCCAAAAATTACTGTGTGCTGAAAAAGTATATCAGAACAGAGTATGCTTTAGCCTTCAGACACCACAGCTGCTTTTCCAACAAAGGTTATTCCCAGTGACTGGTTCTCATTATTCTTATATAGAGTCAGACTTTCTAGTGGCCCCTTCTTGCCATTCTGTTGCCTTGTATATAATGAGGGCAGAGTATAGGATATATGGTTCCATTTTATCAAGTGTTAGAGTTGCATACATTACTGCTGAAATGATATTCAGTTTCTTTATTATATTAAACTGTAAGTCAGATAAAATCCTTTGCAACTACTAATTTTAGTGTAAATGAAGCACCAAAGACAAAGATAATAGATTTGAGACCAACGTTTTGATCCAGTAAGGCACACATTGCAATGTCTTTACCACTCCATCATTATCACATATAAGAACCATCTAGGGGAAGATATTTTTTATTGTTTGGGGCAATCTGCATTTAAATGGATACATTATGAAAAAGACAGGCACACCACAGGGTAGCATTTCTGCTTTTAGTGAGTATAGATTTAATCCATTTTATTCTTTTAGTTCAAAGTAGGCAGATCAACAGACTTTGAGTAATACCGGTAATATCAGAAATTCAAGAGTACTGAAACAAGCGAGTGGACAAACACTGTCTTTGTCTTTTTGAGTTCATATTAAGTAAATGAACTGAATGTGGATTATTACTGCACATACTTTTATTAACAAACAAAATAAGAGAATGCTGGGAATGTCTTTTGCAGAGTGAGAGCAAGGTATCAGCAAATAATTGAGTTCTATAAATAATCATACCACATTGGAATTTCATAAAGTAGATTATGATTCTTTCAGATAGCGATGAGCTTTCAAGTAACATTCAAAAGGCATCACTCTGAAAGACTATTTGAGATGAATGACCTCATTTTATTTTGTTATCTGAATATTTTAAAAGAAAATACTGAAGTCAAAGATTTATCTTTTTTTGATGCATCCAAAAATAGGTCAAGATATCTAAAATAATAAGGCTGTTTGGGGTGTTGTGTTTATTTGATTCACGTAGTGTAATTTCCATCATTTTCTAAAATGGTAACTGTAATTATGTGAATGTGTCATACTGTGATCTTTTTTTAACATAAATGTCCCGATTCCCCAAGGTCAACATTTGATGTAAGTGTAAATAGATTTTACCAGCAGGTATTAGAGAAAAAAAGAAGACACTCAACACTGTTAAAGAGTTGTGTGTGCGTGCATGTTTGTGTGTATGTGTGCGTGTGTATATGTACATAAAAGTACTTCATTCTTACTCAACTACAGCCTTAGTCCGTTTTGTGTTGCTATAACAGAATACATGAAACTGAGTAACTTATACAGTTTTATTTCTTACAATTCTGTGGGCTGGTAAATCCAAGGTCAAGGGGCCCGCATCTGGCAAAGAGCCTTCTTGCTGTATCATCTATAATGGAAGGTGGAAAGGCAAAAGAGGGCCAAACTCACTTTTATAACAATCCACTCTTGTAGTTGTGATATTAATCCATCCATGAGGGCAGAGCCCTTATGGCCTAATCACCTCTTAATGACCTCAACACTTATTACCATCACAATAGCAATTAAATTTCAACATGAGTTTTGGAGGGGACATTGAAACCATAGCACAGCCCCAAAGCCGAGACAAATAATATGGTAGCAGATTTGATTCTAAATAAACATTTCATTTTCTCTTTAAAATGGGAACTTGAAACTCTGTAATAGTATGTGTATAACTACAAATTCCTATATTGAAAGGCGAGTATGGTACCTAGGCAGCACTTGCCGTATTTGCAGTTCATCGGGCAGTTTGGAGATGTTGAACATTAAATTTTAAGTTCAGTACTGTTCAATAAGAATATATTGTACCTTCTTAAATTAATTACCTCTGAAAGGCAGTGGAACATGTAGATATTTTCTTATATTTCCATTTTTACCTAGTTGTAGCTAGGATTAAAAAAGAGACTAGTGACTCTGTTGACATCTGAAAATGAGCATATTGAAATTAGCATATTGAATTCTGTCTCTTCATCCTTGCTCCCAATCTGGTCCTTTTCCCAAAATTCCCCAATGTAGCCACTGGCGCTATCTTCCTGTTGATCCCAGAGAACAAAACCTTTAAAATTTTTTGACTTTTCTCTTTTACTGTATTAATTACCAAGTATAGTAATTATTTCTTTGACATGTGGCCTGGTTTCTAATCTTGCTGTCCATTTCTATCCCATTTCTACTTATACTAGTCCCCATACTGTTGCAAAAACTTAATTGATTTCTCTGACACGATCAAATTAGAGAGATTCCCTTTTGATAGTAAGGTCAAAGCTCACCTCCTCATTCTGGCATCTAAAGCTCTCCTTTAATTAACTGTTCTCATTCCTCTGCCTCCCATCTACTCTACCTTTTCCGTGGCATTTCTTGCTATTTCTATGTATACTACTTGTTTTCCATTTGGATAGGATTCTTGCTCCTCTATAGGCACAATCTTTTTATTTTAATATCAATAATTTTAATCGTTAGGACTACTTCACCTGTTATGTTTTCTGATATATTGCTGCCTGTTCAATCAAACCTTCTAGAAAAGCTAGTCCTGTTATCATATTGATAAACCTCATGTGTGCGTGTGCGTGTGTGCATATGTTGGCATTATTTTTATAGTTGAGAGCAAAATGATGACTGTGGTTAGGTTCAAATATGAATATGAGTGCTCCGTCCATCTATATACTTGTAAAACTTATATCTTTCTCTTTGTCTCTCTACCTTAATATTCTCTTTGGCAAGTTCCATGTGTTTTTACCTTATTTATATTGTACCCCAGTACTGTTAATTTCACATAATAAAGTATTGATAAGTGCTAAATGAATGAATCACTGTGCAGCTGTTGAGAGAAGGAAAATAAAATCCCATACCCAATTGAAGTGTTAACGTTACATAATTTGGACGTTCATAGACTCATAAAGTTTTAGAACTTGGGCTGGCCTGGTGGCGCACTGCTACAGTGCGCCACTTGGGAGCGCGGCGGCGCTCCCGCCGAGGG
>NW_007728387.1:138182-262613 GCF_000696425.1 Galeopterus variegatus
CCGAGGGTTCGGATCCCACATACAGACCGGTTCCCGCTCACTGGCTGAGCGAGGTGCGGGCGCAGCACCAAGGGTTGCGATCCCGTTGCCGGTCCTGGTCCGGTACGGGCGCGACGTTGAGAGTTGCGATCCGTTGCTGGACACGAAAAAAGACAAACAAAAAAGGAAAAAAAAAAAGAAGTTTTAGAACTTGAAGGATGCTAAGAGAGTATATAAGACCTTACCTTCATTTTATAGATAATGAAATAAAAATGGTAGAACAAGGAAAGAAAATAGCTTTTTTTCTAAGGGTGCAATAACTCAGTAGATAGGCAAAAGCATCATTGTTGCTGGGCTTTTACAAGCTCTGTTTCAATGTGTTCCAGGATTGTTCCAGGCAGTCTATTCAGTGCACATTCATTGAGTCCTCAGACATTGTGTTAGGTGCCTAAACACAGGAGTTTTACAAATAATGTGTGGTAGAGCTTTACATATTTTTAGCTTAATTTAATTTTATTTTACTTCTCAAAATACATTGTACTTGATTTTCACACCCCTTTACCCGTTCCACCCCACCGCCCCCCCTCCACCCCAGAGCTTTACATTTGTATGGAGAAGGGCTATGATAATCGAAGTTTGGTGGACAGGGATTTGAAATATTCTATCCCTTGTGTTAACTAGAGAACCTCCCCTTTGTTTCATGTACTACAATTCAGGACTAAAATTTCATATTTACAAAATGGCACCGTTGCTTTAAGAAAGTGTGTTTTGAGGGTTAGGTTATTTCAGAGGGGCTGGAGTACAGACAACTGGAATACTAAGGAGTGGAAAGGGAGGCAGGGATAAATTACCATTCACTGCCTTTAATAAGTTCAGATTTTATCCTCCAGGTAATGGGGAGTCATGAGGAGTTTTAAGCTAGTATGTGATCTGCTCAAATGTGTGTTTTATTTACTATATATCCAAGTTATAGATATACATGTTTTAAAAACTCACTAGAGTTGGACTCTTAAAAACTCTTTTAGCTATTTCTAGTAGTATTTACTGCTAAGTTTCATAATAGCATGCTTATACTTCTATTCTTTGATTTCTCAGTGTTGTATATGATTTAATAACTACTTGCTATGGAAGATGAGGCTATTGCTTACTTAACATCACCATCATCACCACAACACTAAAGACACCTCACTGTTCTCCAGCCACACATACTCTCCCTTTCCCATTGTGGTGGCCATGGAAATCTATTGCTCGGATGGCCAGCTCTAGAAAGCATGGTTGACTGACAGCCCTTGCTGTGACCCCTCTGGATTCACCACCTACATTGTGCTGAAGCCTTGCATCCCTTGGGCTGCTCTTAGCCAATGACTGAGCATGGCAGAAGCACTACAAAATACTTTTGAATTCACAGATTCCTCAAATTCATTTTGGGAACCCATAGCAGTTTCAGACCACACTCAGAACCACTGACCTATGTTGTGTTCAATCTACCATCCTTAGCTGAGATTCAGATATTTGTTTTAGAAAAATCACTCTAAGAGTAATGAAATAATAGATTGGAAGTGGAGAAATTAATGGTAGGGAGGCCAGTTAGAATGCTTTATAAACAACCTACCAACCAAAAAACCTCAGGCCAGGAATAAGAAAAGCCAGAATTATGGCAGTGACTGTGATGGTAGAGAAGAGAGGAGGAGAAAAAATAGATATTTGAGAGTTATAAATAAGACTGAGGACTTACTAAATATGGAGTGAGACTTGCAATAATCAAAGATGACTAAGAGGTTTCTGACTTGAAGAAAAATACATTGCATTGTGATTTGCGAGAGGTATTTTTCTCTCACTGATTGTGAACAAATTGTCAGCAGGGGTGAGTCATCTTATACTTGATTCTATCCTTATCTATGAAACAAAGAATATTATCCACCCCATAGGATAGCTGTGAGGGTTAAAAAAATGTCAAGGCAAAGCACTTCCTTTATTGAGGAAGACTTCAATAAAATTTAGCAATAATGTTATTATTATCCCCTTCTCTATTTTTTCCAATATATAGGCCTTAGGAAGAATGGTTACTTTATGGGGACAGGGCTGCTGTGTTGCAAAACTCCAGGGAAATCAGTCATATCATAGTCTATGGGAATGGCACCCTTGGAGTGGTTCAGGGCACAGTCTGAGCAGCTATACACAGTGACCCCATGTGGGCCATTTCTTACCATACATTTGGCTTCAGGTCAGCAGCAGTTGCTGATCCAGGCTCCAAAAGCTCTGCTCTGAGTAATTTTAGCTATATAAAATTTATGTCTTCCTCAACCCAAACACCGGTGGAGAAAATTCCCTAGATATTTCTAAAGCAGGCATATTCTCTTGGTACCCAAAGGGAATTATACAAGAAAATGAACACTGCTACCTCTTCACAAAGTGCTTTATATCTGGCTGGGTATTATGATTCATTATAAGGCATAACTCTGAAATGTATGAGGGTATTTCAAAAAGTTCTTGAGAAAATAAAATTAAGAGATAATACTAATCTTTCCATGAACTTTTTGAAGTACCCTCTATTGGGTGAATAAAAGAATAGCTTTATTGATTAAAGTCTTCATAAGAAAAAAAGTATTAACATTATTATGTACATTTAGATTTTGATGAAAAGATACAATGAGCCAGTGTCTTTCCAAAGTCTAAATTATTTACTGATAGTAAGTTTACAGAAACATTAATTCAGGCTGCTGGGGCAAGACTGGGGACTTCAATTCCAGGAACTTGATCAAGAGTCTTTGCTTGATTACATTGAATATTCCAGGCAATATCTGCTGCCACCCATGCAGAACATGTAAGTGAGACGGACTTTAAAAACATTCCAATAGTTCAGTAATGGAATGGGCTGCCATGCACAGTTGCAAGCCCCTTACACCTGGAAATATTCAAAGATAGTATGATTACATCTCAGGGATGCTAAATGATAATGCACGTATAGGGTAAATGCTGGACATAGCCCTATTCCTCCCTCTCTTGCATACCAGGGTTCCTCCTCCGCATCCTCACTGGGAGGCTGCCCCTGACCAAGGCAGTTACCCTACAAAAGGCACATCCCCTTCAGACAAGCAGAAGCAGAACTCTAAGTAAGAACACTGAGAAGTGAAGAAGTGAAGAAGCAGAACACTAAGTAAGTCAGCAAGCGCTGTAATGCCAGGGGATTAGCTGGCAGATTAACTTATCTACCCAACCATATCTGAGGGGAGCCCTGAGATATGTGAGTTGGGTGAGGGTCTGCACATAAGCCTGAAAGTGATTTACATCCCTACTTTGATCTGTTAACTATATAATTGCTGTATGGACTTCTTACTGACTGGCTGCCATTGGTGCCTCTTGTAAGTCTAATACACCAGTGTCTCTACCTGCTGGATCTTCTGGTGATTTCTTCAGAATAGGTAGACACTACTAGAGTGCCCTCTGAGATTTGGAGCTCCTGCATTACAGCATGTATTTTAGAGTGAGATGGTGATGTTTTCTAGGTTTCCTTCTAAATCTAGGTTTTTATTATTCTATAATTAGAGAAGGTTAAAAATATGAAAAATGATGAATCTGTCACTTCTATCTATATTTTCTTACCTTGTAATCACATCTGTTCCCAAATTTCAGATGCTATATATATGCTAGTAATTTCCAGGTCTGTAAATCTAGTACTTATTTATTCACAGAAATCTAAACTCTAATACCCATCTTCCTACTTGAATATCACTAGATACTATATATTTAATACAGCTAGAACCAAAACTATGGATTTTAATCCTCTTATACTACACCTTTTTGTGAATTAAAAAGGAAAAAAAAAAATCCCATTCCTCAAGATGTATTGCTCCCACTTGTCAGAAAATGATCATATACAGATATTATTAAAATAAGACACTTTTCTGTCTGCAATCTGTAAAAAGTTGTCCAAACAGATATCATAATGTGCAATGCCTACCTTGAGGTTGACGCTCGCCTAAGGTTGTGCAGGGGACAAACTGAACAACCACAGTATCAGTACTTTTACTTCTATCAGTTTCTCCCTCTTTCATCTCCATCTCAGTAAATGCAACTAGCTTTCAATCTGTTGCTCAAGCCAAAAAGCAAGTAATTATGTTTGAATGCTGTGTTTCCCTTATTCCTCATATCCACTCCATCAGTAAATTTTATTAATTCTATTTCCAAATATATAATAAAATTCTAGTTACTTTCCTCTGTGTTCAGTATCACTCTAGTCTAAGCCATTATCATCTCTCTATATATAATAATATACTGGTATATGGTCTCTGTTTCTTCTCCTATAAACCTTAACAGAGCAGCAAGAGAGAAATTTAAAGAAAAATGAAAAATTATAAATCAGGTCATGTCATGCCCCAGCTTATCAGGCCTGTGTTGGAGAGAAAAAAATTTTAATCTACCCTCTCAGGTTTATTCTTGGGGTCCTGCAAATTAAATTGACAAAAGATAGATCAGCAAGAGGACAGATTTCATCATGTGCTGTGTATGGGAGTTCATAGAAAAATGTGACTCAGGAGGCATTTAGCTTTTGGGGCTTTTATACTATCTCAATAGGAAGTGGAGCGAGGAAGAAGGGCATTGACAGGAAAACAAATGACTTCTTAATAGGGGAAGGGGGAGAGGAAAAGGGTACTTATGGGAAAACAAATGACTTTCAGGAAAGATAAATGAGCCCTTAGGAGAACAGATGGGAGATACAATAGTTTTGTGACAAGTCTGTTTAGGTGTGATGCGGGGACTTCTCATGTGCGGTCAGGAGTAAATCTTCCCTAGTTGCTCCCAGGGAAGAGATTGAGTTCTTTTGAGTTCTTTTGGGAAACCCTGCCTTTAGGCAGATAAGGCACTTGCGTTCCTGAAATCTCTTATGCTCAAAATAATTTTTATATTACAGCAGAGTATTCTGGAACCCTCACCTGCAACATTGTATTCTTCAGGGGAAAGCATTCACAGGGAATTATGTGAATTGTGTCCCTGGGAGCTGTGTAACACAGTGGTCATATAAACCGTTTGTTGTTTTCCCTTCATTATGGAATAAAAACCAAGCTATGTATCTTGGCCCTGTGATCTGGTCTCTGCCTCCTTCTTCAACTTCAGTTTGAGCCACCCCCCTTTTCTCTTACCCCCTCTGTTTCAGTAATAATGACCTTTTAAAAAATTTTTCCTTAGAATATAGCAACCTAATTTCCCACTTTCCTTTGAACTGTCTGTTCTGTCTGTCTGGATTGGACTTTTCCCTGCATATAACACTGCTGGGTTTGCTTGTCATTTAAATTTCAGATAAATGTCACTTCCTCAGATGGTTCTTCACTAACACTTAGTTAGAATCCCAGACACTCTTTACTACATCACTATTATTTTCTTACACATAATTTATTGCTAATGGTTTTTTTCCACTTAATTCTTCATTTAGTTTTTATTGTTTGTCCTCTTGTACAAAATGTCAGCTACTAAAAGTCAATTACCAGCACCTAGAACAGTGGTGCATAATAGGAGCATCATACATATAATTTTATTTTTTACATTTTTTTTTCTTTTTTAAAAAAATTGGTTATGAATATTCATAAGATACAAAGCTGATTGTCACCCCTCATGCCCATGATGTGAGGGCCAGATTCATACTGGCAGCATGCCCATTACCACAAATTGCATTTGTACCCTGTGTCTCCCACCCAGTTACCCCCAACCTCCGTCCCCCTCCTCCTTCCCCCCCCACTCCACTTTGTAGCCCAAGGAATGTTCTCTCCCTCTGCAAGTCCAATGCACCTCTGTGCTTTGCTTATTTCACTCAACATAAGTTTCTCCAGGCTCATCCATGTTGTTGCAAATGCGAGTATTTCATTCTTTTTTATGGCAGAGTAGTATTCCATGGTTTATATATACCACAGTTTCCTTATCCAGTCATCCATTGATGGACATTTAGGTTGGTTCCATGTCTTGGCTATTGTAAACAGAGCTGTGATGAACATGGTAATGCAAGTATCCCTTCAACATGGTGATTTCCACTCCTCCGGGTATATACCCAGAAGTGAGATTGCTGGGCCATATGGCAGATCTATCCATAGTTGTTTGGGAAAACTCCATACTGTTTTCCATAGTGGTTGTTCTAATTTACAGTCCTACCAATAGTGTAGGAGCATTCCCTTCTCTCCACACCCTCACAAGCATTTGTTATTCACTGTCTTTTTGATCATAGCCAGTCTAACTAGGGTGAGGTGGTATCTCAATGAAGTTTTAATTTGCATTTCCCTGATGACTAGTGATGTTGAACATTTTTTTCATGTACCTGTTGACCATTTGTATGTCTTCCTTTGAATAATATTTATTCAGTTCCTTTGCACATTTTTTAATTGGATTATTTGGTTTTTTACTATATAATTGCCTGAGTTCCTTGTATATTATGGATATTAACCCCTTGTCAGGTGCATAGTTAGCATAAATTTTCTCACACTCTGTAGGTTGCTGTTTCACTCTGTTGATTGGTTCCTTTGCTGTGCAGAAGCTTTTTAATTTGATGTAGTCCCATTTGTTTAGTTTTTTCTTTTGCTGCTTGTGTTTTTGGGCTCATGTTCATAAAGTCTGTGCCCAGACCTAGTTGCTGACAGCATACTATTTATTAAATGAAGAGATAATACAATAAAGTCCATTTCTCAGTTATAGTCTGACTTTTAGTTAACAGACTTTAGAAAATTTATTAAATCCGCCTACTTCTTTTCCCCTTTCAGCTAATGGATGCTTCTTTCTGCCTTTTTTTGTTTGTTTGTTTTACTATTATTAAACATATTTTCCCTCCAGCTTTCTGTTTCTACTTCCTGTTGCCTCTTTGCTTTGTGTATCTCATCCTTCCTTTTCTCTTGCTCTTTACCTGTAACTAGTAATGGTTATATTATATTTTTTTATATATGTTGGCCTTTCTCAGTAATATTTAGTACTAAAGGCTAATATTGAGGGCCTCCCATGCCTAAAGCACTGCTCCTACAGGTTGTGGGAGATGTACTAATGAATAAAACACAAGTCCTGCCCTTAGGAGTTACCATTTAAAAGAAGAGGCAATCCATAAATACTATAAGTGAGCTTTAAGGAGGAAAATAGTTGTGGAAAAAGTGCGGAGTGTGAGCTGAATATGGAACTAATTTATGAAATATGAAACACTGTTGTTCAAAGTCTGCTGTTTTAAAATATTTTATATTAATGGATTGGTTGCTCTCTGGTGATAAGAAAGCAAATTGGATGAAAGTAACCTTTTAAAATGCTTTTCTTTTAATTTTGAAAAGATTGTGCAACATTCTTCTATTGAAACAGTATATTAGGGGATTTTTGTGTGGCATTATACTGTATTTAAGCCTCAAAATAAGAAAAAAAAGAGAGAAAAAAGAGAGAAAGGAAGAAATGATTTTTTATCTATGAACTAGCATAACAGTTAGTGTCATGAAACTTAGAGATCTGAGATATTTTGTGCATTTGCCTAAATAGGGAAAGTAAATATAAATGGTCAGTGTCCCTCAAGGGGTTTGGAGTCTTGCCAAGCATTTGATGTTGTATTAGTCCATTTTTGTTGCTTATAACAAAATACTTGGAACTGAGTAATTTATAAAGAAAGACAAAATTTATTGCTCACATTTTCTGAGGCTAGGAAGTCCAAAGTCCATCTGGTGGTGGCAACCGTGACCCAGTGGTCTCACATCGCAAGACGGTAGAAGCAGAGAGAGAAGAGAGAGAGAGAAAGACAGACACTCCTCTTCTTTTAAAGCCCTCAGATCCATACCCCTGATCACCATTTTCAATCCATTCACTACAGCATAGTCCTACAATCCAGTCACCTCTTCAAGTCTCCACCCTTCAATTGCCATAATAGAATTTCCCACTCTCTTAACTGTCACAGTAGGGGCTAAGCTTCTAATACATAAAACTTGGGGGACACAATTCAAGCTCCATTGAGCTTTGGAGGGACATAATTCTATCCATTACATTTCGCCGCTGGCCCCCAAAACTCATGTCCTTTTCACGTGCAAATGCATTCATTTCATCCCCAAAGTCTTGACTTGTTTGAACTCAAAAGTCCAAAGTTCAAATTCCCATCTGTGAAATCAGTACAAATTATCTACTTCCAAGATACAGTGGTGGGACAAACACAGGGTACATATTCCCATTCCAAAAGGGAGAAATAGGCCGAAAGAAAGGTGTAACAGGTCCCAAACAAGTCCGAAACTTAGCAGGGCAGGCATTAAATCTCAAAGCTGGCGAATCATGTATTTTGACTTCATGTTCCATGTATTTTGCATGCTGGTGTGGGGGTTGGGTCCCCAAGTTCTTGGGCAACTCCACTCCTACGGATTTCCTGGTCTCAGGCCACACTTCAGCTCTTGCAGGCTGACATTGCCCTCTGGTAGCTCCGCAGGTCTGGGGTCATGGTGGTCCTGCTCTCACAGTCCCACTAGGAATGATGCTGTTGGGGTTTCTCTGCTGAAACTCTGACCCCACATTTCTGCTCAGCATTGCTCTAGTGAAGGTTGTCTGTGGTGACTCTGCCCCTGCAACACATCTCTTCTAGGGCCCTCAGACTTTCTGTACATCCTTTGAAATCATGGCAGAGGCTCCCAAGCCATCCCAGCTCTGACATTTTGTGAGCCTGAAGACCTAACACCACGTGGACTCTGCCAAGGCTTCCAGCTTGTATTTTCTAAAACGGCATGTCTAGTCACACCTGTGACAAATTTAGCCACAACTGGAACAGCCAAAGCAGCTGGGGTGCTGGTGTGGGGAGAAGAATCCCAAGGTGACCCTGGGCAGCAAGACTGTGAAGGGCACCTGAGGCCTGTTCTCCAAGACCATTTTGTCTTCCTAGGCCTTTGGGTCTGAAATGGAAGAGTTGGCCCCAGAGGCTTCTGCAACACCTTCAGGGCCTTTTCCTCCTCTTGATATTTCTTTTCTTTTATGCTAATCTTCTTAGCTAGGGATCACTGGGCTGCACCATTACATGCTCTCTGCTTCTCTACTACATGGCCAGGCTGCACATTTTCTAAACTTTTATGTTCTGCTTCCCTTTTAAATTCTGTCTTTATGTTATGCCTTTGCCTCTGTAACTCAGTGTAGGCTCTTGCAAGCAGCTGTGCAGCTCCCTGAACGTTTTACTGCTTAGAAATTTCTTGCACCAAATACGCTTGTTCACAGCTCCTAAGTTCTAACTTCCACAAAGTCCTAGGGTATGGACACAACACAGCCAAGTTCCTTTCCAATTCACAGCAAGGGTGATCTTTGCCCCAGTTTCCAATAAACTCCTGATTTCTATCTGAGAACTCCTTAGAATGGTCTTTACAGTCCACATTTCTATCAGCATTCTGCTCGCCACCACGCAACCAGTCTCTAAGACAGATGTAAATATGTACATGTGCTCAGGTGTTTCTTGGTTGTCTATTGTAATTACATGTGTGCCCAGGTGTCTTGGGTTATAATAGTTAAGTATAAAGGACAAATGGCTCTGACCCACAGTGCCCTCAGGACACTCTGGGAGGCCACTAGGGTGGCTGCTGCTAGCTACCTGAGCTTGCATCTGAATAAAGCCTATTAATTTTTTTTTCTTACCTATGGCTCCCAGTATCCTTTCCTATCCTTTCCAGGATCCTTTCCTAGCTCATGGACTTGCAGGTGAGGGGTTTGTGACACAGTCTATACAACGGGCTTGTAGGGTCTGTGAGCAATAACCCTAGCAATACAATTGGCATAGCTGGCAGGATTCTGAGCAGGTACAGGAGGAAATGGCTGCCCTTGAGTATTTGGTGCCCGGTGGCCACTTTCCTGTTCACTGAGGTCTGGCTGCTGCTCACTATACTGCAAGCCAATCGAGATTTGCAGCAGAAAGCAGATTTGTTGGAAGCACAGATACTTGACCTAGAGGATGAAGTGCAGCGATGGGTCATCCCTGTTTCCCACACCGGCGAAGATGACAAACCCAGTGGTAAGTTGGGGGAAACTGTATGTCTCCTGGCACGACCTGTTGTGCATCAGAAAATGAAGCATGAACAACCTATGGGACCAGGCAGACAACTGATGGGCAACCCACAGGTGACCCAATTCACTACCTATGTCCCGTATACCCAGGTCAAATTAGTTGACTTGGGGAGACAGTTCTGGAAGAAACAGGGAGAGCCCCTGACTGCTTGGCTGCTGCAGTTATGGGACCTAGAGGTGGATAGTGTGATGTTCTCTGGTGAGGAGATGGAAAAGTTGGCCTCCATTACCATGCACCCATCCCTGAGGCAGCTGCTGCAGAATAGCCACAGATATGCACAAGGGCTGGGTAATCACTCCTTAATGGACAGGGTGAAAGCAGCTGTCTGAACCGTGTGGGTGAACGCTGGAGAACTGCCGCAAATTGTGAGTAAATGGCAAATGTATGCCTAGTTGGTCCAAATAATTTGGGAGTGGGGATGCAGCAGTCCATGTTTCATGTGAACACCCATGGCCCAGACGATGAATGTTTTACAGGCAGCACGAGAAACATAATGCTTCAGAATGCCCCATCAACATCATTTGGGTCACTGATGGCCATACTGGTGCCATACATTAGTTGTCCTATACATGAAGTAACAACCATGATGGCCAGTCTAGGTGAAGTGGAGGAGAGGAAACAAGCAAAAGGGGTCCAAAAGGTGGCTAAGACCAAATCCCCAATAAATGCTTGAGATTTTATCCTGAGGGGACCAAGCAAGACCAGCTATAAGCAGATATGACTTGACCTGCTTGCAGCAGGTTTGATAGCAAGAAAATTGACCGGCAACTAAATGTGGTCCTGTTTGCCTTGTGGCAACAATTGTGCCCTGAATAGCGTTTTGCTAAACATCTGGAAACAGGTGGCAAGGTACGCCCTGTGAATTTAAAGGATTTTTTGGTTGCTCCTACAGAGGCAGATGGACTATTCCATATTGGTTAGGGAGCAGGCCAAAGTGATCATCTTTTGGGGGCAGGCAAGGACCAGAGGCCTCTCACTGAACTGGCAATACATTAGACAGGGACAAATGTGCAGCATGTATTGGCATTGGTGGATGCGGACACAGAATATAGACTGATATATGGCAATCCAGATAAGTTTCTAGTGGCCACAGTTCATGTAGATGGCTATGGAGGATGTACTATTGAAGTCAAAGCTGTGTCATTGCCATTGAGCACATGACGATTTCCCCCTTCTGTATATACGGTGCATATATCCCCAATAGCTGAATGCATCTTAGGTATGGATATACTTTATGGTTTTCACTTGCAAACAACAGTTGGAGAATTTCAGCTGTAAATGTGGACAGTAAAGCCTGTGTTACAGGGATATACTAAACATGACCCACAGGTGTTACCCAAGGCAAGATGTGTAGTCAATGTGAAGCAGTATCGCCTACCGGGAGGACATGCGGAGATAGATGCCACTATATTGGAGTCAGAGAAAGTTGGCATTATTTGTCCAGTGCATAGCCTATTTAATGCTCTGGTATGGCCAGTGAATAAACCTGATTGTACCTGGAGGATGACTGTGGATTATCAACAATTAAACAAAGTAGTGCCTCCTTTGCATGCAGCTGTGCCTTCAGATCATAACTTAATGTATCAGCTGATGACTCAGCTAAGAACTTATTATGTACTGGACCTTGGAAATGCTTTTTTCTCTATTCCAGTCTTGGCTGAGAGCCAAGATCAGTTTGTCTTCACCTGGGAAGGGAGGCAGTGGACCTTTCAAGTATTGCCCCAAGGCTATCTGCATAGCCCAACCATCTGTCATGGTTTAGTGGCTGGGGACCTAGCCAAGTGGACTAGGCTCAGCACAGTTACAATGTTTCATTATATTGATGTTTTGCTAACCTCTGATTCTCTTGCAGATTTAACGCAGACAGCTCCAATGTTGCTACGTCATTTGGAACAATGTGGGTGGCCATGAATACAGACAAAGTGCAAGGACCTGGGCTGTCAGTCAATTCTTGGGAGGGGGTTGATTGGGTAAGGCAGGAGTCATCCCAGAAGCTATTATAGACATGATACAGGCATACCAATGGCCCACAACAGTAGCTCAGCTACAGGCATATTTGGGACTTCTGAGGTACTGGAGAGCTTTTGTACCCCATATGGCCCAAATGGCACACCCGCTGTATGCATTAACTAAGAAAGGAGCTCCCTGGGATTGGACTGAGGAAGTAGAATGGGCTTATTGGGCTACAAAGAGGGCAATACAGCGAGTGCAGGCTTTACAAGTGGTTGAACTCACTAAGCCTTTTGAATTAGATGTACATATAACCCAAGAAGCGTTAGGATGGGGTTTGTGGCAGAGACAAAACCGATCCCAAACACCTATAGGATTCTGGTCTCAGCTCTGGAAGGGCACTGAAGTACATTATTCTCTGACAGAGAAACAGTTAGAAGCTGTGTATTCTGCCCTGATGGCTACTTAAGCTATCACAGGAGCTGCCAAAGTCCTAGTAAGGATGACATACCCCATACTAGGTTGGCTGCGCACGTGGGCAACCACCCCTAAATCAGGAGTAGCTCAGACCTCCTACTCTGGCTAAATGGGGACCATATATAGAACAAATAAGCACTGTGTCAATGAGTCCTCTGTCTAAAAAGTTGAAAAATATACTAGGATCAGTAGAGGTTGTGGAGGAAACTTTGACACAACCCTTACCTATGGGGGTGGAGGCCACACCTTTCCATGAGGGACAGAGAGCAAGCTTGGTATTCAGATGGCTCCAGCATAGGACCCTCCACATTTTGGACAGCTGCTGCTGTCCAGCCCTTAACAGACACCATGTGGTGTGAAAATGGCACAGGGCAAAGCAGTCAATGGGCTGATTTGAGAGCAGTACAGATGGTGATAAAAAATGAGCCTGGGCCATTAACCATCTGTACCAACAGCAAGGCTGTGTACACAGGTTTAACCCTTTGGATCTCTACTTGGAAATATGACTGGTGGATGATAGGCCACCAACCACTGTGAGGACAAGCTGTGTGGCAAGAATTATGGGAATCAGGACAGGAAAAAGAAATAACTCTTTTCCAGGTCACAGGATACTCCCCCTTAGCCAGTCCGGGCAATGATGAAGCTGATGTCTTGGCTAAAGCAAGATGGTGGAGAGAGCCCCAGCCACTGATGTAGCCCAGTTGTTACATTGATGAATGCAGCATGCCAGCAAAACCATGTGGATGGCAGCTCAAAGATGGGCACTGCCTATAAAATGGGAAGATGTAGTGAATTCCTGTCATGCTTGTCCAGTATGTGCTCAAGAGAGTCCACATCCCTGGAGGGTGCCCCATACAAATGAGCAAATAACTCGGTGGGTGCCCCATACAAATGAGCAAATAACTCGAGGAAAAGTGCCCTTGACTTGACTCGATGGCAAGTGGACTTTGTTAGACCACTGCCAACATCAGAGAATTCCAGGTATATTTTCACAGCTGTTGATATGGCTACTGGTCTTCTGTTTGTGTAGTCTTGTAAGGCCCCAGACCAAGTAAGCACTGTGATGGCACTGGATAGCGTTATGGCCATGTATGGCCAGACTTTGGTCATAGAGAGAGATAATGGAACCCACTATACTAGATGTGAAGTACAGAAGTGGGCTTCCCAGTTGTCTAGTCTGTGGAAGACTAGACATATGCCATATCATGCCCAGGCAGTGGGAATGACTGAACAGTACAATGGCCTTTTAAAAAAGGGACTAAGTCTATTTGCCCAACCTCCATCCCTGAAGGGGTGGACAAGGAAGTTATGGCCGACAGTGAGGATTCTAAATGAGAGATCCCACAAGGGTGGGCCCTCTCCAGTGGAAGCCCTGTTGTGTAGGGCCACAGCACCTGTGCAATTGCAAGTTACTAATAAAGATAAGCTTTTGAAACCAGGATATGGTAAGAATGGAAATATTCTCTTACCAGCCCCAACCTGTTTGCAACAGGGACAGACAGTACAGTGGTAATGGCCTTGGAGAATAGAAGCCCCCCATATATGCTGGGTAGGCTTCATTGTGCCTTGGGGGAAAGGATTAGAAGAAGATTTGTGAATTTCACTTGGGTGACAAGTACCTGGCCTCCCCAAGTAAAGGTAACATGGCCTGGAACAGATAAGTGCTCTGTTCTGAGGGCACATTTGTATTATCATTATGGCCAATTATGAGTTTCCCTATACTGTTACATGTAGAATCTATACTGTAGATATTACATGTAGATCCAACAGTGTTAGTGGATAATGTATCATATCATAAACCAGGTAAGATACCTATTCCTGTGACCATCCTTTCTCAGGCTGGCAAATTGGCATGTATTCTGCCAGAGGGGCAAGAACTTCCCCTATTGGTACCAATAACCCTTTGTCTTTTCACCCATAGTGTTGTGGCTACAGGCACCAGAGTCGACTGGGTACGTACATATGTTCGTGTGGCCAATGTGTCAGCTTGCTGAATATACACTGATCTTCCCATCAGTGTGGTTGCAGGATTCCTGTGGAAAATCACCCCAGTGATGACTACTAACCGAACATGTGTACAGGAGGGATTTTTGCGGCTAATAGTTGAAAGGATAGAAGTACGGGACAAGCCTTAAGGCATATTGAACACACAACAGTTTACATGGCTGCAAGGGTCATTTATCCTTGCTAATGGAACATTGAGGAAGATTTTGAGCACAAAGATTTTATGGTGAGGGAACCTGATGGGGTGGATTGTAGGGAAAGTAAATATAAATGGTCAGGGTCCCTTGAGGGGTGTGGAGTCTTGCCGAACATTTGATGTAAATGTGCACGTTTGCCCAGGTGGTTCTTGGTTGTCTAATATAATTGCATATGTGTGTCCAGGTGTCTTGGGTTAACAGACTTAAGTATAAAGGATGGACGGCTCTGAACCAAAGTGCCCTGGGAATCTCTGGGAGGCCACTAGGGCAGCTGCTGCTAGCTACCTGAGCTTGCATCTGAATAAAACCTATTAATTTTTTTTTTTTAATCCATGGCTCCCAGGATCCTTTCCTATTACCTTGCTTGTGGACCTGCAGGTATGAGGGGTTTGTGACCCAGCCTGTACAATGGGTTTGTAGGGTCTGTGAGCCCTAGCCCTAGCCTTAGCAATACAGTCTACCTTGCCTGGTGCCCAGAAATGATGTCATCTACATGTGAATCTTCACAGTCATATCAGACTGTACTGAAAGACCTCTTTCCAATCCAGAAAGCTCATTAATTTAGTACTCATGAGTAGCATATGGTAAGGTGAGCTAGTTGAACAATAACAGGATTTAGGTCTGTAACTAGGCCTATAACTAATTCACCTCCATTTGTGCCTTCTATTCTTTCCCATCCCCCATAAACCTCCTCCTAATATGAGATGATTATTATTATTATTTTTTTCTCCTTTTTGTCTTTTTTCGTGTCCGGCAACGGACCGCAACCCTCAGTGTTGCACCCGTACCGGACCAGGACCGGCAACGGGATCGCAAACCTCGGTGCTGCGCCCGCCCCTCGCTCAGCCAGTGAGCGGGAACCGGTCTGTATGTGGGATCCGAACCCTCGGCAGGAGCGCCGCCATGCTCCAAAGCGGCGCACTGCAGCAGTGCGCCACCGGGCCGGCCCCGAGATGATTATTTTTAAGAAGCCAGGATACACTACTATTTTTTAAGATCTGGAGACAAGGCATAGTGAATTGACAGTGAAATGATCCCTTACTGAGATCCTGAGTAATATGTATATTTGGTTGCACTGCCTGGGCAATCAGTGCATTATGGTTTTTCCTTTTTTATCACCTTACAAGCTGAGAGTTTGAGAGAAAGTGGGAAAACTGATTCTTTGAGGATAGCTTTACTAGGTGGCTTCATGACATGGGTTGAGGTAAATTTTATAATTATCAGAGCAGGTATTTCTTTGAAGAAGCTGACCTACAAATTACGCATTAGCTATTTTGGTAGCTTACTCATATTTATCTTCATAGTTTTGGATTTTCTTCTTTGCTTATCATGAAAAACAGCTGTGGTGTGTGGTTGATTTTTTTTTTTTTTTCTTCTTAGAGCAAAGGAAAAAATCTGTCTATCACTCAGTAGGTGTTTGATGTTAGATAACATTTCCTTATTATATAATTTAAAATACATTAACAGATCTAGTTTCATCAGGAAGGGCAGATATGACAACCTTGTGAGTTTTTACCATCATCCTTGAAGATAAGGTGTAATCTGTTTCATTCAGTGTTTTGATGTCTCCCTTACTCCTACTCCCTTTATATACTTTGCCAGTCTAGGTTGAGAGCCAGAAGAAAATACAAATCCTTTTCATATGCAGAGTTATTCAAAGGCTCCCCTGGGGATGAAACTGTTTTACTCTTTTTGCAATGATTTTGTCACTTTAACAAAGCAACCCTGAAACTCCAAACTTAAAGTTATATTTTTATTTATTTTAAAAACACAACCATGTCACTGATGTTTTCAGTCATCTGTTCCTAATGTAAGTTCTTTTTTTAAAAAAAAAACTAAATTTTAATGCAACTGTGTTGGGCTAAGGCTCAGACCCTTCAAACCTGTTGTACAAACTGCGTCACAGACCTCTCACATGCCAGGGTCACCAGACCCCTCATATGCCAGGCTCGGTCACCAGACCCCTCACATGCAGGTTGCGAGCTAGGAAATTGGTAAAAGATCCCAGGAGCCACTGACAAGGTTGACATGCTTCATTTGGATGTGAACTTAGTCACCAGCCTTTTCAGCAGCCTCCAGAAGCTTATAGCAGCCTTCATCAGATCCAGCAGTAGTAGTGGTGGCCTCCTGGTGTGTCACTTGGGCCCTGGCAGCAGCAGCTTGCAGCAACAGCCTCCAGCACCAGTAGTGGCCCTCTTATGCCCCCCCCCAGGCATCTCGGGGGCATGCGGCACTGTGGATCAGAGCCGCTAACCCTTTATACTTATGTCCAATCACCCAAGAACACCTCAGTGTGAGTCAGATAACCCAAGAACACCTGTGTGGCCATGTGCATCTACATCAGACAACAGCCAAGGAACACCTGGGCACACATGCACAGTTATCATGTTTACACCAAATGCTTGGCAAGATTCCAAACAGCTGAGGGAGCCTGACCACTTACTTTCCCTTTCCTTAGACTACATCCCTTCAGGGTCCCATGACATACAATCTACCTGTTCGGAACCTTCTGTGATGTTCCCTTAGTGAGGAACTGACTGACCTAACTAACTCCCTAACTGACCCTTGCATCCACATAACCTCCATACCTATTGTACGTTCTATACACCTTGGGGCCTGTCCCCATAGCTCTCTCTACTCTTTCAGCTGTATTTAGTTACATTCCATCCCAACAGTCCCAAAAGTCTTTTGCTTGTTCCAGCACTGACTCGAAAGTCCAAAGTCTCATCTGAGACTAAAGGCAAAACTCCTTCCAGCTCTGTATCTGTAAAAATCAAAAACAAATTTATCTCCTTCCAAGATACAGTGGTGAGACAGACATTGTGTACACATTCCCATTCCAAAGGGAGAAATAGACCAGAAGAAAGAAAAAACAGGCCCCAAGCAAATCTAAAACCCAGTGGGGCAGACATTCAGCACAATGGGGCATCTGGGCCCCCAAAGCATTGGACAGCCTTGCTCCTACAGCTCTGCCAGGCACAGCCCATTGAGTTGCCCTAGTGCCTGCAGCTTTTCCAGGCTGGTGCTGCACATTGCCAGTAGCCCTGCAGTTCTGGGTTCCTGGCAGCAGCCCCAGTGTCCTGGCTCCACTAGACATTTCCCTGGTGGGGGCTCTCTGTGGGGACTCTGACCCCACTTTTCTGTTTCACATTGCTCCAGCAGTTAGCCTCTGTAGAGGCTCCACCCCTGCAGAAGGTCTCTGCTTTCTGTACATCTTCTGTAATCTGGGTGGAGGCTGCCACACCTCCACTGCTCTCATTTTCTGCCAACCTGCAAACTTAACACAATGTGGACGCCACCAAGTTTTCCAGATTGTGGTCTCCAGAGCTACTGCATGAACCACACTTGGGGCCAACCGAGGCATGGCTGCTCCAGCCAGAGCAGCTGAAATTCAGAGAGCAGGTTTCCGAGAGCAGCAGTACCCCAGGTCTGCCTTCTGGAAAAATTCAGTTCTCCTAGGCCTCCGGCCTGTGATGGAAGGAGCACCCTTCCAAACTTCTGAAATGCCTTCAGGGCTTTTCTCCCATTGGCTTGGCTCTTCAACAATTTGAACCAACTCATCACATGCCTGCCATTCACTCACAGGCTCAGGCAGTTCTCCAGCATTCACCCACACTGTTCAGACAGCTGCATTCATCCAGTCCATTAAAGAGTGTTTACCCTGCCTCTGTGTACATCTGTAGCTATTCTGGAACTACTGCCACAGGGGTGGGTGTGTAGTAATGGAGGCTAACTTTTCCACCTTTTCACTAGGTGAAAACATACTTGAAATTCTGCAGGGGCACCCATCCTTTGGTCATCTGCCCATCTGTGTGCAGCACTCTTTTCTCAGGTTTATGCAGCACCTGGCAGGCCATCAGGCTTTTGAGGCACTCGGTGCATACACAACATGTGTGTACTACATCTTCTCCAGAGCACATCACACCATCCACCCCTACGTCCCATAACTGTAGCAGCCAGGCAGCCAGGGGCTCTCCCTGTTTCTGCCAAAACTGTTTCCCAAGCCAACCAATTTGACCCGGGTATATGGGACATAGGTAGTAAATTGGGTTGCTCATGGGTTGCCTGCTGTTTGTCCACCCAGTCCCGTAGGCTGCATATGCTTTACTTTCTGATGAACAACAGGTTGTTCCAGGGGACACACAGTCTCCCCCAACTCACCACTGGGTCTGTCATTGTCCCTGGTGTCAGAAGCAGGGATGACCTGTTGGTGCACTTCAGCCTTCAAAGCATGTACCTGCACTTCCAATGAGTCTGCTTTTTGTTTCAGATCTCAAAACTGCACTGCTTCATGCAGTGTCTAGTCCACGCTGGCTCACAGCACAGTGAGCTACAGCCAGACCCTGGTCAACAGGAAAGTGGCCACTAGGAACCACATACCCAAGGGTAGCCACATTTCCTCCCCCTCCCAAGGGGCTAATGGCTCCTTTACCTGCTTGGCATCCTGCCCACTATGCCAATTGTTGGTCTAGGACTCAGACCCTTTAAACCCATTGTACAGACTGGGTCACAGACCACTCATGTGCTGGCTAGGTCACCAGACCCCTCACATGCTGGCTGGGTCACCAGACCCCTCATGTGCCAGGCTGAATCACCAGACCCCTTACATGCTGACTGGGTCACCAGACCCCTCATATGCCGACTGGGTCATCAGATCCCTCACATGCAGGTTGTGAGCTAGGTAATTGGAAAAAAATCCTGGGAGCTGCC
This sequence comes from Galeopterus variegatus, assembly GCF_000696425.1. Lineage (NCBI taxonomy): Eukaryota > Metazoa > Chordata > Mammalia > Dermoptera > Cynocephalidae > Galeopterus > Galeopterus variegatus. Next base: position 157,527 of record NW_007728387.1, read on the forward strand.
GACAAGGTTGACATTCTTCATTCAGATGTGAGCTTAGTCCCCAGCCTTCTCAGCAGCCTCCAGCAGCTTACAGCAGCCTTCATCAGATCCAGCAGCAGCAGTGGTGGCCTCCTGGGGCATCCCAGGGACCCTGGCAGCAACAGCTTGCAGCAACAGACTCTAGCAGCAGTAGCATCCCCCTGGTGGCCCTCCTGGGGTGTCCTAGGGGTGAGGGACACTGTGAATCAGAGGCACTCATCCTTTATACTTATGTCCAATAACCCAGGAACACCTTGGTGTGAGTCAGATAACCCAGGAACACCTTGGTTCCCATGCACATCTACATCAGACAATAGCCAAGGAACACCTGGGAGCACGTACACAGTTATCATATTTACATCAAATTCTCAGCAAGATTTTGAAAAGCCAAGGGAGCCTGACCACTTACTTTCACTTCCCTTGCAAACTGAAATAGCTAAAACTTGACATTATGCACAAAAAAGGAACAATGTTAAATGACTTATTTCTGCTGAGCAAATAAATTTTTGCCATTGAACCTACAAAGTAGAAGAAAATTGAGTATCCTACATCTTTTTTGAATATAAGGTTGTAAGGAAAATGAAAAATGGTCAGGCTCCCTCAGTTGTTTGGAATCTTGCCGAGCATATCCTAGCTTGTTTTGTGTAAATATGTTAACTGCACACGTGTGCCCAGGTGTTCCTTGGCTATTGTCTGATGTAACTGCACATGTGTGCCCAGGTGTTCCTTGATTATCCAACTCACACCCAGGTGTCCCTGGGTTATCTGACTTAAGTATAAAGAACAAGTGGCTCTGATCCACAGTGCCCTTGGGATGTCCCTGGGAGGCCACCAGGGGACCGCTGTTGCTACTGGATGTGCTGTAAGCTGCTGCAGGCTGCTGCTGCTGAGGAGGCTGGGGACTGAGCTCATGTCTGAATAAAGCATGTCAACCTTGCCAATGGCTCCCAGCATCTTTCCAATTACCTAGTTTGTGACCTGTATATGAGGGGTCTGTGACCCAGGCTATACAATGGGTTTGAAGGGTCTGTGACCCAGCCTGACATAGGCCTATCTGAATATGAAAATTCCTTATGCGATGGGCCTGAAATCTTCACCAGTCTGGTTACTTCTCTACATTAAATGAAAGTAGATGCACTGTCTCCAGAAAGTCATTATGTAAATTGCAGTTACCTGGCAGAGGATAGTTTCTTTGTCAGATGAAGTGTTCTGTAGATATCTCCCCAGTCCAATTGTTCTAAAGTTTAGTATAAATACTGTTTTTCTCTCTTCATTTGTTGCCTAAATGATCTGTCCAATGCTGAGAGATGGGTGTTCAGGTCCCCAACTATCATTGTATTGGGATCTATCTCTTTCTTTAGGTCTAACAGTGTTTGCTTTATATATCTGGGTGTTCTGGTGTTGGGTGTATACATATTTATGATTGTTATGTCTTCTTGCTGAATAGATCCCTTTATCATTATATAGTGGCCTTCTTTGTCCCTGTTTATAGTTTTTGGTTTAAAATGTATTTTATCCAATGTAAGAATAACTACTCCTGCTAATTTTGAGTTTCAGTTTGCATGGTATATCTTTTCCCATCCTTTAACTTTTAATCTGTGTGCATCTTTATCAGTGAGATGAGTCTCTTGAAGACAGCATAGAGTTGGGTCTAGCTTTTTAATCCAATCAGTCTGTATCTTTTGAGTGGGGAATTTAATCCATTTACATTTAGGGTTGTTACTGAGAGGTACTGTTTTACTCCTGTCATTTAATTGCTTTTCCTATGGTTGATTTAAATATCTTTTGTTTCTTTCTTTCCCTTTTATTGTTTGCCTTCAGTTTTTGTTGGCCTTTTTGAGGTGGTATACTATAATTTCTTTCTCTTTCTCATTTCCATATCTGCCCTAACAGTGGTGTTTGTTCTTTGTAGTGTATTCTTGGTGGTGATTCTCATTTTTGGTTTCCAGGTACAGGACTCCCTTAAGGATTTCTTGTAGAGCTGGTCACATGATGGTGAACTCTAACAGCTTTTGTTTGTCTGGGAAATATCAACATTTCCCCTTCATTTCTGAAGGATAGCCTTGCTGGTAAAGTATTCTTGGTTAGCAGTTTTTTGTTTTTTTTTTTTCTTTTAGTACTTTGAATATATCATCCCAATCTCTTCTAGCCTGTAGAGTTTCAGTTGAGAAGTCTGCTGTAAGTCTGATGGGGACTCTCATAGGTGACTTGATGCTTTTCTCTTGCTCTTTTTAGAATTCTTTCTTTGTCTTTGACTTTTGACAGTTTGACTACAATGTGTCTCAGAGAGGACCTTTTTTGGGTTGAATCTGTTTGGGGACCTTTGAGCCTTTTGGTTCTGGAAGTCCATATCTCTACCAATACCTGGGAATTTTTCTGCTATTATTTCAAGAATGTGATTTCAATGCCTTTTCCTTTCTCCTCCTCCTTTGGAATGCCCTTGATTCAAATATTTGTGTGCATAAGGTGATCTGCTAACTCTCCTAGATTCTCTTCATTTTTTAGAATTCTTTTTTCTTTTCGTGTGTGTGTGTGTACTTATATTATTTCAAAAAGATTGTCGTCAAGATCAGAAATTCTTTCTTCCACTTGCTCTAGCCTGCTGCTTACACTCTCAATTGTAGTTTTAATTTCACTGAATGAATCTTTCAGTTCCAGGAGTTTTGCTACATTCTTTTTTATGGAATTTATCTCTTTATAAATTTAATCCTTCAAGTATTGGATTGTTTTTCTTGTTTCATTGTGTTGTCTAAATGAGTCTTTCTGTATCTCACTGACATTTTTTAGATTTTTACTTAAAATTCATTTCCAGACATTTCAAGGGTTTCTTGCTCTATGGGGTCTGGTACTTGAGAATTATTGTATTCCTTTGGTGGTATCATATTTCCTTGTTTTTTCATATTTCTAGTCTCTCTTCATTGACTTTTAGTCATCCAATTGAACAGCTGCTTCTTTTATTACTCTGAAGTGGGCTTTGAGGAGAGCAATTTCCTCCTGTAAATATGTTTCATATTGATTGTTGAGTAGGGTGTATTAGTATTGGTTCTCGGTAGGCTCAGTAGTGTAGTCTCTGTGTGGGTAATTCTACCATACTCAATGTTAACTTTGTGTGTGAGTGCCTCTGTGGTTTAAATCACTGGGGCACTTAGTGATTTCTTGTTGAGGTTGGTTGGGACATTGAGGATGTGGGCTAGGTCTTGAGATCTTTGAAGAAGTGCTTGGGTTCCTTGTCACTCTTTGGCTGGGATGAGTGACCCTAGGTGGACTTCTTGTCTCCCCAGATAGTGTCCCATGACCATGCTAGGTGCACTGGGTATACTGGATCTCCTCAGCTTGAATGAGTAACCCCAGGTAAGATTTCTCGTTCCTTGTTCCTATAGTCCAAGGCTTCCCCGGGGTTCTTGCTTCTCTTGGTTGGGGGCCGGGTTGGTGGTGGCTGGGAATTTTCTTCTGTACACTATTCAGCTATTCTGGGTGTTTGTATTCTCTAGGTTCCCTATGTGTGACTCTCCCTGGGTGAAGTCAGTCATGCCCACTGCACACGGGGTGAAATTCCTTTGTGAATTATGTCACTGGGGTGTGGGTCTGCACTGGCTTACCTCTTTCTGGTGTCTCTGTTTGTGACACTTCTTGTGCCAATGCATGGTGGCAGCAGTGGGTCCTGCCCTTAGGAATTCTGAGTGGTACAGCAGTAGTGGTAGCAGTGTGTGTGCTGCTGGAGGTGGCAGCAGCTGAAGCAGTGGTGCAGGTGATAGCGGCCAGGGTCCCATACCAGCTAAGCTGGCTACTTTTTCAGCATTGGCAGGGTGTCATGCCTGCTGCTGGTCTGGCTGATGTGGTGGCATGTGTGGGGGCTCTGCACCTAGCTGATCCCACTGGTCTGATGTCTATGGTAGCAGCAGCCACACTGCATGTGATTATGGCTGGGGTCCCTCATGTAGCAGGACCAGCTGGGGAGGCAGCTCGGGCAGGGGTCCTGTACATAGCTGGCCTGGCTGGTGAGGCAGTGTGGATGGCCCCTGGTGATGGCCACCACAGTGCAGGCAGGCACAGCAGGGGTCCCAGACACAGCTGGGTTGGCTAGTGAGGTGGCTTGGATGGGGGATCTCAGGCATGGCTGGGCTGGCTGGTGTGGCAACATGTAAGGTCCCTGGTGATGGCCACCACACTGCAAGTGGTGGCAGCAGGGGGTCCCACCCCCAGATGGGGTGGTTACAGCTTCAGCAATAGCAGGAGTTCTCACACCTAGCTGGCCCCATTTGTGCAATGGCTATGGCAGCAGCTGCACTGCATGCAACTACAGCAGAGGGACCCACAAGAAGCTGAGGTGGATGTTGAGGCTGCTTATGTGGGGGTCCCATGCATGACTCATCTAGCTGGCATGGCAGCATAGACAGCCAATAGCAAAGGCTGCTGCACTGCAGGCGGCTGTAGCGGGGGATCTGTGCATAGCTGGGCTGGCCGTTGCAGCAGTGTGGGCAAGGATCCCATGCATGGCTGGCCTGGTCAGAGCTGTAGCACCAGTTTGGATGGCTACTGGCAACAGCAGTGGCTGGAACCCTGCTGCAGGCAACAGCAGCGTACAATGGGGTGAAACTCACAGTGCGAAGGTGGGCGACAGTCCTGGGTCCTGACAGTGTCACTGGTGAGTGCAGCACTAGCAGCAGTGGGCCTGTGCTGGTCTTCTGTGGGAGAAATGCATTCTAGGTTTCTCTAGCCAGCCATCTTCCCACAATTCCTCCCCCAAATTTTTGCTGTCCTTATGGTTTTGCATTTTGCAAAATGTCATACAATTGGGATCATAAAATATACAGCATTTTCAGACTGGTTTCTTTCACAGAACACTATTTAAAATTTGATTATGTCTTTTGACAGAGTTTGGATATATTGTTCTTCCAGAACTCATGTGGAAATTTGATCCCCAGTGTGGCAGTGTTGGAAGCTGTTTGGGTCACAGAGGCAGATCCCTCATGAATGGATTAATGCTCTCCCTGGAAGGGGTGGGTAGTGAGTGAGTTCTCTCTCTATTTGTCCCAGTAAAAGCTGGTTGTTTCAAACACCCTGGCACCTCCTTTCTCTCTTGCTTCCTCTCACCATGGGATCTGCTTGTACCTGCCAGCTGTCTGACACTTTCTGCCATGAGTAGAAGCATCCTGAGGCCCAGGCCAGATGCAGCTGTCCCAGAATTATAAGCCAAATAAACCTCTGTTCTTTATAAATGACATGGTCTCAGGTATTCTGTTACAGCAACACAGAAACAAACTAATACATCATTTCACTGCTTTATAGCTCATTTCTTTTTTTCTTCTTTTTCTTTGCTGAGTAATACTCCACTGTGTAGACTACCACAGTGTGTTTATCCATTCACCTATTAAATAATACCTTAGTTGCTTCCAGATTTTGGCAATTATATATTGAGCCTCTATAAACATTCATTGCAAATTTTTGTATGAACATAAATTTTCAATTCAATTGGGTAAATACCTAAGAGCACAGTTGCTGAATCATGTGGTAGGATTATTTTTAAATTAATGAGAAACTGCCAAACTGTCTTTCAAACTATCTGTACCACTTTTTACTCCCACCAGCAATTACTAAGAGTTCTCTTTGCTTTACATGTGTCTTAGTTATTTTGTACCGCTATAACAAAGGAACTGAGAATGGGTAATTTAGAAAGAACAGAAATTTATTTACTCACAATGCTGAAGGCCAAGAGGTCCAAGATGAAGGTACCAGCAAATTTGGAGTCTGGGGCAGGCCTAGGTCTCTACTTTCAACATGCCACCTTGAACATTGTGTCCATACATGGTGGAAGGGATGGAAGAGCAAAAATAGGGACTGAGCTCACTACCTCAAGCACATTTTAAGGGCACTAATTTATCCATGAGGACAGAGCCCTTATAACTTAATCACCTAAAGGCCCCAACTCTTAATATTGTTGTATGGGAATTAAGTTTCAACATGAATTTCAGAGTGACATAAACATCCAGACCAGAGCAAAATCCTTACCAAAATTTTTCATTGTCAGTTTTATCATTTCATCTTTTTTAATAGGTGCATAGTGGTACCTCATTCTTTTAATTTGCAGTTCTCTAATTATATGTGATTTGAGCATCTTTTCATATGTTTATTTGCCATTTTTCTTTTGTGGCATGTCTGTTTAATCTTTTGCCCATTTTTAAATAGGTTGCATGTTCTTATTGTTGAATTATAACAGTTCTTTGTGTATTTCTGGATACATATCTATATCAGATACCCATATCTGTTTTGTAAATATTGTTTTCCAAGTATTTATCTTCTCTTTTCAATGTCTTAGCATAAATTTTACAGCAGATATTTTTACATTCATTTATTTATTTATACATTTATATTTTTGCTGCTGGCTGACGTGGGGTCCAAACCCTTGACTTTGGTGTTATAATACAGCACTCTAACCAACTAAGCTAACTGGGTAGCCCTGAAATTTTTAATTGTAATGCAGTCCAACTTATTAATTTTTCTTTTATAGATCATGCTCTTGGTTTTATATCTAAAAAGTCATCTTAAGCCCAAGGTCATCTAGATTTTCTCCTATATAATCTTCTATAAATTTTACAGTTTTGCATTTTACCTTTAGGTCTATAATCCATTTTAAATTTTGTAAAGACAAAGTCTGTATCTAGATCATTTTTTTTAACATAATGTACATCCAATTATTCCAGGACAATTTATTATAAAGATGATTCTCTCTCCATTAAATCCCCCCCGCCCATTTATTTTGATAAAGACCGGTTCCTATATTTCTGTGGGTTTATGTATAAGTTCTCTATTTGGTCTCATTGATCTATGTGTCTATTCCTTTACCAATACAATGATGTCTTGATTTTATTAACTTCATACCAAGTCTTCAAATTAGGTGTGTTTTATCTTTAATTTTTCTTTTTCTTTAGTATTTTGTTGAACATTATGGGTTTTTTGCCTTACCCTATACAGTTTAGCATTAGTTTCTCAAAATCCACAAAATATCTTGTTGGAATTTTGTTTGCAATAGTATTAAATCTATAGTATAATTTGGAATCATATGAAATCTTAAAAAGATTGGGTCTTTTAATCCATAAATATAAAATATCTCTCTACTTATTTAGATCTTCCATGTTTCTTCAGAGTTTTTTTAGTTTTCTGCGTATAGGTACTATCCATGTTTTGGTATATGTAAGTACTGCTATTTTTTGGTTCTAATGTAAATGATACTGTTTAACAAATTTAAATTGTTCATTGCTAATATATAAAAAAGACAACTTTTGTATATTAACATTATGTCCTCCAATGTTGCTACATCTTCTAGATATATTATACATGTATATGTATGTATACATTGTTATATCCTGTAATATTGGTTATATCTTCTAGAATTTTTTATCAATTCTTTGTGATCAGTAGTACTGATGTTATTTTCTTTAGGATATTGGTAACATCTATTTTTCCTCCTTTTTCTTGGTTAGCCTCCTCAGATGTTAAAAACTAGTTGATCTTTTCAAAAAAACACCTTTCCCCCCATTTTTGCCTCCATTTTCCTATATTCAATTTCATTGATTTATGTACTATTTCTTTCACTTATTTTTCACTTTTTTTAGGCTAAATTATCATTTTATTCTCTATTTTATAAGGTGAAATCTTAGATTACTTATTTTAGAACTTCATTCTTTTCTAATATATACCTTTATACCATTACTTTTTCACTCTTCGCTGCTTTTTCTGACTCCACATATTATAAGTTGTATTTTCATTTTCATTAGTTCAAATTATATTTTTCAAATTTCTCTTGAAATTTTTCTTTGATCCTTTTGTCATTTAGAAGTTTAAATTCTAGGCCCTGAGCAGCAGCCAAAAGGAAGGAGTGACCCACATGACCCAAAACAGCCAGAAGCTACTGCCCACCCCCTCCCATCATCCTGAGTAGCAGCCAGCCAAGGGAGTGACCTAGGCAACCTGGCACTCAGCTGGAAGCCCCTGCACACTCCCTACCAACACTTCAAGTGAGAGCCAAAAGAGGTAGAGATCCATGTGACCCAGTACCCAGGCGAAAGCCACCACCCTCTCCCTCCTGCCATGCTGAGCAAGAGTCAGAAGAGGGAGTGACTCATGGGACCTGGCATGCAACCAGAAGCCACCATCTGCCCCCTCCCATGATTCAGAGCACGAACCAGAAGAGGTGGTCCACCATAGCCACTGGCAAAGCTACTGACCCACAAATATGACCCACTGTCACAGTAACAGCCAGGTCTACCCTGAAGGCAGCCCACAACACACTTGACTGCAACAATGCAAGAAGAGTAACCCACAGAGCCTCCAAACAGAGGAAGAATTCTTTCTCCTCAAAGCCCACTCCAGAGTTACAGAAGAAACAACTGCTGTATCAGATGACCAGTCATCAATGAAGAGACCCTAGAAATACAAATAAACAAGAAAATATGACACCACCAAAGGAATACAGGAATTCTCAAGTACCAGAACCCATAGAGCAGGAATTCCTTGAAATGTCTGAAAAGGAATTCCAAGCAACAATATTAAGAAAACTTAAGGAAATAAGAGAAGACTCAATTAGACAGCACCATGAAAAAAAGAAAAAGTATCCAGGATATGAAGGAGGAAATTTAAAAGAGATCAATGCCTTAGAAAAAATGTAGCAGAACTCCTGGAACTGAAGGATTCATTCAATGAAATAAAAAAACAACTGAGAGTTTAAGCAGCTGGACAGAGCAAGCAAAAGAGAAAATTTCAGGTCTTGAAGATGGTCTTTTCAAAGTAGCCCAGGCAGACAAAATAAATAAATAAATAAATAAATAAATAAATAACTTCTAGAAAATGAAGGAAATCTAAGAGAACTAGGAGACAACAGTAATTGCACAAACATCCAAATCATGGGCATTCCAGAAGAGGAGGAGAAATGGAAAAGCATTGAAAACCTACTCAAGGAAATAATAATGGGAAACTTCCCAGGTATAGGCAGAGACACAAACCTTCTGGTCCAGGAAGCCCAAAGATTCCCAAATAAATTCAATGAAAAAAGATCCTTCCTGAGGGATGTTATAGTCAAATTTCCAAAGCTCAAAGACAAAGACAGAATTCTAAATGTGGCAAGAGAAAATCATCAAGTCACCTATAAGGGAGCCCCTATCAGACTAACAGCATGCTTCTCAATGGAAACTCTGCATATTCAAAACACTTAAAGAAAAAACTGCCAGTCCAGAATTCTATACTCAGCAAGTGTATCCTTCAGAAATAAGGGAGAGGGCCGGCCCGGTGGCGCACTGGATAAGTGCGCCGCTTGGGAAGCGCGGCGGCGCTCCCGCCCGAGGGTTTGGATCCCACATACAGACCGGTTCCCGCTCACTGGCTGAGCGAGGCGTGGGAGCAACACTGAGGGTTGCAATCCCTTGCCGGTCCCCGGTCCGGTACGGGGGCAACACTGAGGGTTGCGATCCGCTGCCGGACACGGAAAAAGACAAAAGACAAAAAAAAAAAAAAAAAAAAAAGAAAAAAGAAATCAGGGAGAAATAGTGTATATCCAGGCAAGTGATTCTGCGGGAGTTTGCCACAACATGACCAGCCCTGCAAGAAATTCTCAAGGGAGTCCTAAATCTGGAAATCAAAAAATGACAATCACCACCATGCATACACAAGAAAGAACAAAACCCATCGCTGAAATAAAAATGCAAATGAAAAAGAGATTTACTAAATCATACCACCTCAGAAAAACAATGTACCTTGAAGTTGAGTAATAAAAGTGGAAGAGAGGAACAAAATATATTCAAAACATCTATTCTAAAAGTAGTATAATGCTAGGAGTAAAATAATATCTGTCAATAACTACCCTAAATATAAATGGATTAAACTCCCCATTCAAAAGAAACAAACTGATAGGATTAAAAAGCTAGATCCAACTATATGCTGTCTTCAAGAGACTCACCTCACCTGTAAGGATGCACACAGATTATAAGTGAAAGGATAGAAAAAGGTATACATGCAAATGGAAACAAAAAATGAGCAGTAGTAGCTATTCTTATATCAGACAAAATAAACTTTAAACCAAAAACTACAAAAAGAGACAAAGGTGGCTACAATATGAGGATAAAAGGATCTATCCAGCAAGAAGACATAACAATCATAAATATGTATGCACCCAACACTGGAGGACCCAGATATATAAAGCAGACACTATTTGACCTAACAAAAGAGATAGATACAAATATGATAATAGTAGGAGACCTGAACACCCCTCTCCAAGCATAGGACGGATCACCTAATCAACAAATCAAGAGAGAAGCACAAGACTTAAATTACACTTTAGGACAATTGGACCTGGCAGATATCTACAGAACATTTTATCCAAACTACAGAATATACACTCTTCTCATCAACACACAGAACATTCTCCAGGATAGACCACATGTTAGGTCAGAAATCAAGTCTCAACAAATTTTAAAAAACTGAAATCATTTCAAGTATGTTTTCAGGCCATGGTGGATTAAAACTGGGAATCAATAACAAGGGAAACATCCGAAACTGTACAAGTGCATGGAAACTAAATAACAGGCTCCTGAATGACCTACAGGTCCAAGAAGAAATTAGATAGGAAATCAAAAAATTCCTTGAAACTACTGAAAATAACGAACACATCATACCAGAACTTTTGGGATAATGCAAAAGCTAAACTAAGAAGTGGGAAATTTACTGCAATAAACACCTAATACAAAGAGCAGAAAGACTTCAAATAAATGACCTAATGCTACACCTCAAAGAACTAGAAAAACAAGGGCAATCCAACCTTAAAGTAGTAGATGGAAAGAAATAATTAAGATCATAGCAGAACTACATAAGTTGGAGACACAAAAAAAATGATACACAAGATCAATGAAACAAAAATTTTTTTTGAGAAGATAAATAAAATAGACAGACCATTATCTGGTTAAGAAAAGAAGAAAGAAGACCCAAATCACACACAAAAAAAGACATTACAACTGATATTGTAGAAATACAAAAAATCATTAGCAACTCTTATAAACAACTATACACCAACAAAAACTGGAGGAAATGGATACATTCCTGGAAACATGCAAGCTACCAACAATGTTCCATGAAGAAATAGAAAACCTGAGCAGACCAGTAAGAAACTATGTGATTGAAGAAGTAATCAACAGTTTCCCAACAAGGAAAAGCTGAGGACATTATGGCATTACTGCTGAATTCTCTCAACCTTTTAAAGACAAATTAACACCAATTTTCTGCAAACTATTACAAAAATTGAAACAGAGGCCACTCTCTCAAACTCATTCTATGAGGCCACCATCACTCTGACACCAAAACCAGACAAAGATAGAACAACAACAAAAACCTACAGGCCAATATCCTTAATGAACATAAATGCAAAAATCCTCAACAAAATATTAGCAATCACATTACACCAACACATTGAAAAAATTATACAAGTTGATCAAGTCGGATTCATCCCATTGATGCAAGGATCGTTCAACATATGCAAATGAATAAATGTGATGCACTACATCAAAAAAATCAAGAACAAAAACCATATGATTATCTCAATAGATGCAGAAAAAGCATTTGAAAAAAAAAAATCCAACATCCTTTCATAACAAAGGCCCTCAGCAAATTAGGTATAGAAGGAAAGTATCTCAACACAATAAAAGCCATTTATGACAAAGCCACCATGCATATCATCTTGAAAGGGGTAAAGCTGAAAGCTTTTCCCTGAAGAAGAGAAATATGACAAGGATGAACACTGTCACCATTATTATTGAACATAGTATTGGTAGTGCTTTTCAGAGCAATCAGGCAAAAGTAGAAATAAAGAGCATCCAGATAGGAAAGAATGAAGTCAAATTATCCCTGTTTGTAGATGACATGATTCTGTGTATAACAAACCTTAAAGACTCTACCAAAAAACTCTTAGATCTGATTAATAATTTCAGTAAAGTTGCAGGATACAAAAGCAGCACCCAAAAGTCAGCAGTCTTTTTATAGTCCAATAATGAGCTAGCAAAAAAAGAAATCAAGAAAGCAAGTCCATTTACAATAGTCACGAAAAGACTAAAATACCTAGGAATCAATTTAACAAAGGAGATAAAAGACCTCTACAATGACAACTACAAAACACTACTTAAAGAAATTAATAGAAAACAGAAAAAGGTGGAAACACATTTCATGCTCTTGGCCTGTAAAAATTTTGTGTTTTATACCATTTATACCATTGTGTGCATGTACATACACCATATAAATACCACATATATAAATATATAATATACATACATATTATATATACACATACAATATATGTTATATATACATACTACATACACACATATAATATATGTATATATACAAGTATATATTCACATATATATTGAATATATATACCAATTTACTATTGTGATAATGTCCATACTACCCAAAGCACTCTACAGATTCAGTGCAATCCCCATCAAAATACCGATGACATTCTTCACAGGTATAGAAAAAAACAATCCGAACATTCATATGGATAAACAAAAGACCACAATTAGCCAAAGCAATCCTAAGCAAAAACAATAAAACCAGAGGCATAACACTGCCTGAGTTCAAATTATACTACAAAGCTATTTTAATCAAAACAGAATGGTACTGGCATAACAACTGACACTTGTACCAATGGAACAGAATAGAGAACCCAGAAATCAACCCACAAACTTACAGCCAACTGATCTTTGACAAAGGCAACAAGAAAATACATTGGAGAAAATACTGCCTCTTCAATAAATGGTGCTAGGAAAATTAGACATCTATATGCAGAAGAGTTAAACTAGACCTGTACCTCTCACCATTAACTGAAATCAACTGAAATCAAATGGATTAAAGATTTAAGTACGAGAGCTGAAGTCATAAAGTTACTAAAAGAAAACATAGGAGAAGCACTTCAGAATGTAAGAATGTGCAAAGACTTTATGAGTATGACCCCAAAAGCACAAGCAACAAAAGAAAAAATGAAGAAATGGAATTATATCAAACTAAAAAGTTTCTTCATAGCAACAAAAACAATCAACACAGCCAAAAGACAACCTATGGAATGGGACAAAATATATGTAAACTATACATCTGACAAGGGATTAATATCCAGAATACATAAGGGACTCAAACAACTTCACTGTAAAATATCAAATAATCCAATTTAAAATTTGAGAAAAGAGCTGAATAGACATTTTTCAAAGGAAGATATACAAATGGCCAACAGTTATATGACAAAATGCTCAACATCACTAATCATCAGGTAAATACAAATCAAAACCACATTGAGATATCATCTCACCACAGTTCTACTCGCCATTATTAAAAAGAACGAGAATAGCTAATGTTTGCAAGGATGTGGGGATATGGGAACTCTTCTACACTGTTGGTGGGACAGTCAATTAGCATAGCCATTATAGGAAACAGTATGGAGGTTTCTCAAACAACTATAGATAGATCTTCCATACGATCCAGCAATCCCCCTTCTGTGTATATACCCAATGGAATGGAAATCATCCTGTGAAAGGGATACCTGCACTGCCATGTTCTTCGCAGCTTTATTTACAATAGTCAAGATATGAAATGAACCTAAATGTCCATTGACAGACAACTAGATAAAGAAATTGTGGAAGATATACACAATGGAATACTACTCAGCCATAAAAGAGAATGAAATTCTGCCATTTGCAGCAACATGGATGAGCTTGGAGAAAATTATATTAAGTGAAATAAGCCAGAAACAGAAAGAAATATACCATATGTCCTCACTCACAAGTGGAGGCTAAGGAAAAAGGAAAGAGGGAAAGGAGGAAAGTAAAAAGAAAGAGAAGACCACCCTAATATGTTAATCTTTTAGAAGGAGAAAACATATCTATGATTATTAGAGGTGGGGGGGGGAGAAAAAGGGGATGGGGAGAGATTGGATAAGGAGTATAAAGAATAATTATGATTCGTAATAATGAATATGTTAATATTACTGATTTGATCAACAACAAGAAGAAATAGAAGTTTAATTTCAAAATAAAAGAAAAAGAAGCTTAGTATTTAATTTTCAAATATTTTGAACTTTTCCAGCTATTCTTCTACTCATTTATAGATTAGTTTCATCTTGATCTAAGAACATGCATTACATATTTTCTATTTTTTTTAAATTTAAGGTGAATTGATATTGGCAAAATTGGCCAAATACTAAACTCCAAAAGTTCATCTCTCCAGAAAAGCAATGAAAAAACTGGCAAAAACCATCAGAATAAACTTTTTTAGAACTTTCAAATGTAATCGAAAGCTTACAACAACAATAGGAATGCTCACTCAAGGGAAAAATAATAGCTGAATAGGACAGCTTTTTGACATTTTAACTTACTTTGGTACCATCTCCCATTCCAAAGCTTGGTAGTGACCTTGAAGATAATAACCTGAATTCCTGGTAGAGGTTTCTACCACTGGCTTTCTAGTATTGGAGAGAACAGCACTGCAGTACTAACATTATTCTCAAAAAATTGTTGTTGCTTGTTTTGATCTGTCTAATGATTCCCTGAGAGTGGTTCAAAGGATATGCCTTTATTTTATCTAACTTGGATCTAACTCAGTGCTGGGGCTGTTACTTGGGTGGGTGTTGGAAAAATAGAATAATTTAATCAGTCCCCCTTGCCTGCCCGTTCAGTTGGGGGTGGTGTGGCACATTCTTTGTAAGCAAATTGTATGTGTGTGGGTGGAGTTAGTGCATATTCATGGCACAGCGACCTTGGCTGGGTTTGACTGCCTCGGGTGGCCACCACATGTGGCCATGCTCTCCAACCTGAAGCTTCCAAGGACCTGTTTTCCAGTTACCTAGCTCATAGGCCTGAATGTGAGGAGACTGGTGACCCAGCCTGGCATGTGAGGGGTCTTGGGACCCAGCCTGGCATGTGAAGGGTTTGTGACCCAGTCTGGACAATGGGCTTGAGGGGTCTGTGAGCTCCAGCCCCAACCCAAGCTCAACAATTGGCCCAGTCTGCAGGATTACAGGCAGGTAAAAGAGCTTGGCAATTGGTGTAGTCAGCAGGATTATGGGCAGGAAAAAGAGCACAATTGGTGTAGTCTGCGACAGGATTCTGAGCAGGTACAGGAGCCAAATGCCCTTGGAAGAAGGAGGAAATGTGGCTACATTTTTATATGCTCTGACCTATGGCCACCTTCCTGTTGACTGGAATCTGATTGCTGCACACCGTACTGCAAGGCAGCATAGACCAGGTACTACAATGAAAAACCCCTTGGGAAGGGGAGGAAATGTGCCTATCCTTGAGTATGTGGTGCCCAGTGGCCAGTTTTCTGCTGACCAGAGCCTGGCTGCTGCTCACAATGGAAGGAAATGGTTAATGGACTTCTATGGTCAGCACCCAAGGACGTGTTCACTTGGCGAACTCGCAAACGAGTTAACCAAGAAATGTCAAGGATTGCAAACAATCCTTGAGAATGCTTGAAGTTGTGAGAACACTTTCTTGGGATGTTCGCAGGAGGTGCATTATAGATAACCAAGTGCTTGAGAAGGGAGGTAACGGCCTTCTCCTCTTGAGAAAAGTATAACAGAATTTATGCATTAATGCTTATCTTGCATGCACAAGCTTGCTAAATGTAATAAAAGCTGTAACAGCAGCTGGGTCGGTGCTACTCGCCTGAGAGAGCAGTAGCCTCCCTGCTCTTCACCTGCATCTCATCTTCTGTGTCTTCCTTTGCATCTCCAATCATTTTAGTCAACACACAATGCTGCAAACTGATTGAGATTTGTGGCAGAAAGCAGAGTTGTTGGAAGAAAGGATGATTATCCTGGAGGATGACATGTAGCAACTGGTTACTATTGCCTCTCACACCAGGGAAGATGACCAACCCAGTGGTGAGTTGGGAGAAACTGGGCATCTTCAGGCATGACCTGTTCTGCATGAAAAATTGAGACACAAGCAGTCTATGGGACTGGACAGACAACTGGTGGGTGATCCACAGGTGACCCAGTTCATAACCCATGTCCCGAATACCCAGGTTGAACAGGTTGACATGGGGAGACAGTTCAGGCATAAACATGTGGAGATTCTGCCTGCTTGGTTGTTATGGTTACAGGACCTAGGGGTGGATAGTGTGATGTGCTTTGGTGAGGAGATGGAAAAATTGGCCTCCATTACCATACACCCATCACTGAGTCAGTGGCTGCAGAATAGCCATAGATATGCACAGGGAAAGATGATCACTCTTTGATGGACTGGGTGAATGCAGCTGCACAAACCAGGTGGGCAAATGCTGGAGAACTGCCTAAGATTGTTAGCAAATGGAAAACGTATACTGAGCTGGTCCAAATCATTCGGGAGCTGGGGATGCAGCAGTCCATGTTTAATGTGAACACCCATGACCTGGATAATGAAAATTTTACAGGCAGCATGAGAGACATAATGCTGCAAAATGCCCCATCAACGTCCTTTGGGTCACTGATGGCCATATTATCCTCATACATTGGTTGTCCTATACATGAGGTAATGACCATGATAGCCAGCTTGGGAGAAGTAGAGGATAGGAGACAAGCAAAAGGGGTCCAAAAGGTGGATAAGACCAAAGCATCAAGAAATGCTCAGGATTTTATCCCAAAGGGACCAAGCAAGACTAGCCATAAGCAGATATGGCCTGACTTGCTTGCAGCAGGAGTTGATAAAAAGAAAATTGACTGGCAGCCAAATGCAGTCCTATTTGCTTTGTGGCAGCAATTGTGCCCTGAAACAGTTCCAGCATTTTACCAAATGTCTGGAAACAGGTAGCAAGGTATGCTCAGTGTATTTAAAAGACTTTTCGATTGCTCACAAGGAGGGGGATGAACTGCTCCATTCTGATTAGGGAACAGGCCAAGGTACTCATCTTTTCAGGGCAGGTGAGGACCAGAGGCCTCACGTTGAATTCGCAATATATTGGTCGCAGACAAAGGTGTAGTGTATTTTGGCATTGGTGGATCCAGGTGCAGAATGTAGCCTGGTATATGGCAATCCAGATAAGTTTTCAGGGGTCACAGTTCATATAGATGGCTATGGAGGACATACTACTGAGGTCAAAGCTGTGTCACTGCCATTGGGCATAGGAAGATTACCTCCTCATGTATATACTGTATATATATCCCCTGTAGCTGAATACATCTTGGCTATGGATGTATTTTATGGTTTGCACCTGCAAACAACAGTTGAAGGACAGTGGACCTTTCAAGTATTGCCCCAAGGTTATCTGCATAGCCCAACCATCTGTGATGGTTTGGGGGCTGGAGACCTAGCCAAGTGGACTAGGCCCAACAGGGTTACAATGTTTCACTACATTGATCACGTGTTACTAACTTCTGATTCTCTTGCAGATTTAGTCCAGGCAACTCCAACGTTGTTAAGTCATTTGGAACAATGTGGGTGGGCTGTGAACACAGTGAAAGTGCAAGGAGCTGGGCCATCAGTCAAATTCCTGGGAGTGGTCTGGTTGGGTAAGACAAGAGTCATCCCAGAAACTATTATAGATAAGATACAGGCATACCCTCAGCCCACAATTGTAGCCCAGCTACAGACATATTTGGGACTTTTGGGGTATTGGAGAGCTTTTGTACCCCATATGGCCTAAATGGCATGCCCTCTATATACACTGACAAAGAAAGGAACCCTCTGGGATCGGACTGAGGAAGTAGAACAAGCTTATTGGACTACAAAAAGGGCAATACAGCAAGTACAAGCTTTACAAGTGGCCAACCCCACTAAGCCATTTAAGTTAGATGTACATATAACCCAGGAGGGGTTAGGATGGGGTTTGTGGCAGAGATAAGACTGATTCATCACACCGGTAGGATTCTGGTATCAGCTCTGGAAGGGTGCTCAAGTGCATTATACCCTAATAGAAAAGCAGTAGCAGCTGTGTATTCTGCCTTTATAGCCACTGAAGCTATTACAAGAACTGCCAAAGTCTTAGTAAGGATGACATACCCCATAACAGGTTGGGCAACCAACACTAAAATGCAGGTAGCTCAGACTCCCGCTTTGTCTAAATGGGATGCATGTATAGAATGGTGGCTCAAAGATGGGCCCTGCCTACAAAATAGGAAGATGTAGTGAATGCCTGTTGTGCTTGTCCAGTATGTGCTCAAAAGAGTCCACACCCTGGCAGATGCCCCATACAGATGGGCAAATAACTTGAGGAAGGTTGCCCCTGACTGATGGCAAGTGGGCTTTGTCAGACCCCTGTCAAGGTCAGAGAATTTCAGATACATCTTCACTGCTGTTGATATGGCTACTGGTCTTCTGTTTGTATGGCCTTGTAAGGCCCCAGACCAGGTAAACACTGTGAAGGCTTTGAATAGCCTTACAGCTGTGTATGGTCAGCCTGTAGTTATAGAGAGTGATAATGGAACCCACTTTACTGGACATGGGGCTCAGAGGTGGCTTCTCAGTTGTCCGTTCAGTGGAAGTTACATGTGCCATATCATCCCCAGGCAGCGGGAATGATTGAATGGTACAATGGCCTTTTAAGAAAGGGACTAAGGCTATCTACCCAACCCCCATCCCTGAAGGGGTGGGCATGGTGATTATGGCCGACAGGATTCTAAATGAGAGATCCCACAAGGGTGGGTCCTCTCCTGTGGAAGCTCTGTTGCATAGGACTGCAGCACCTATATGGCTGCAAATCACTACTAAAGATAAGCATTTGAAGCGAGGATATGGCAAGAATGGAAATATTCTCTTACCAGCCCCAACCTGTTTGCAACAGGGACAGACAATACAATGGGGCTGGCCTTGGAGAATGAAAGCCCCCCATATATGCTGGGTAGGTCTAATAGGGCCTTGAGAAAAAGGATTAGAGGAAGGCTTACAAGTTTCACCTTAGGTGACAAGTACCTGACCTCCTCGAGTAAAGGTAACCTGGCCTGGAACAGATGAGTGCTCTATTCCAAATGGCACATATGTATTATCATTATGGCCAATTATGAGTTCCTGCATACTGTTACATGTAGAACCTACAGACTCCACAGTGTTAACAGATAAATTATGGTATCATAAGCCACCTAAGATACCTATTCCTGCAACCATCCTTTCTCAGGATGGTGAACTGGCATGTATCTTATCAGAGGGGTGAGAACGTCCTCTATTCATACCAATAGCTCTTCTTTCTTTTTGCCTATAGTGTTCTGGCTTCAGGCACCACACCAGAGTCGACTGGGTACATGCATACATTGGCGTGATCACCTACTGAATATGCATTGAACTGCCCATGAGTATGACTGCAGGATTCCCATGGAGGATCACACCAATGGTGATTACCAACCAGACATATGTGGCTAATAGTTAAAAGG
Source organism: Galeopterus variegatus (assembly GCF_000696425.1). Lineage (NCBI taxonomy): Eukaryota > Metazoa > Chordata > Mammalia > Dermoptera > Cynocephalidae > Galeopterus > Galeopterus variegatus. The sequence goes on from NW_007728387.1 coordinate 176,914, forward strand.
ACAGAACTACAAGCCTTAAGGCATATTGAAGGGACAATAGGTTACATAAATGTAAAGGTCATTTATACTCACTAAGAGAACATTGCAGAAGAGTCTGAACACGTAGATTGTACATCAAGGGACCCTAAAGGAGTGGATTGTTGGCAAAATAGAATAATTTAATTAGGCCCTCTTGCCTGCCCATCTGGTTGGGGGTGGTGCAGCACATTCTTTGTAGGCAAATTGTGCATGTGTGGGTGGAGTTAGTGCACATGTATGGCACCAGGACCTTGACTGGGTTTGACTGCCTTGGGCAGCTGCCACCCTCAGCCATGCTCTCCAACCTGTGGCTTGAATAGGGATTCATTCAAAGAAGATATGAAAATGGCCAACCATCACACAAAAACATGCTAAAATTATTTGTCATTTGGGAAATACCAATCAAAATCACAATGAGATACCACTTTACATCCACTAGGTGGCTATAATAAAGTAAATGGACACTACACATGTGGATGAGTTTGTGAAGAAACTGGCAACTTCATACAGCATTAATGTGGATATAACTTGGTCCTGCTGTTGTGGAAAAGTTTGGCAGTTCCTATTGATTTGGTGATAAAGTGTGGGGAAGGAGAAACATTGTATAATCTTATGATTAAATCTAAGTTTTTTAGTTGACCTGTCCTTGAGATGTGACCTGCAGAAGTTATTTTATTTTATTTTTAGCCTTTTGCTTGTTTCTCCTTAGGTAAGACAGAAAGTTTAGAGGGTGTTGGAGGTGACTAATTGCCTTTTTCCTAGGTCAGACATGGCTCTGGTAAAGCTGTTTTCCTTGGAGAGGAGACCATTGTTATGGAGAACACTCCAAGCAGTTACATTTCCTCCTCCACCTGCCTAAAACCCTAACAGATATTTCTGAGTTTTTCGCTGGTAGAACCTGGTTGGATTACTGGAAGTAAAACCCACAAATATGTGCAGTCCCTTCTAGTCCACACTCAGCCTGCACCAAGTCATCCAAATTACCATTTAAGTGCTTTTACCAGTTTATGGTTCCAGTGGCTTCTGCTTCGGGTAAGCTGATTTTGGCTCTAATTCTTTATATTTGACACTGTCTTCAGTTTCCATGGTGGCAGTTTGCTCTGTGATGTTAATTTTCTGATGGTTCTGAAAAAAAAAAAATAATAAAAGGTCACTGATTTTCAGTTTGTTCAGCTTTTTTCTCCTTGTAAATATTGGAGTGCCGACTTCTAAGCTCCTTACACTTTGGAATTGAAACTGGGACTCTCTCTTTTTCAGTTGTAATTTTTTAAATTTAAGTCATGATATGCATACAGAGAAGTGCACATTTCAGAAGCTTAAAGCTTGATAGATTTTTACAAAGTGAATACACCAGTAAAAATCGAATCCTCATAGAAACAAAACCTTGGCAACACCCCAGAAGCCCCACTCATGCTCTTTTACCACCATCATCACACACTATCCAAATATTACATCCTGATATTAAATACTCTACAAAACTCTAAGCCCAAACCTGTTTTTAGTTGTTTCTGAACTTTATATAAATGGAATCATGCTTTATATTCTCTTTTGTTTTCTGGTTTTATAAGCATTCTGATTCTTAATGTTCTGTTTGTGTTGGGGACCAGAAAGTGATACCCCAAAGTGAAGGCCTCAGAAGCAGCCTCAAAAGCAAAGTTTTCCTGTGACCTTCTCCTGCCCTCCTGTCTCTCAGCCTCATTCTGCCATGAGGCCAGCCATAGAAACTAGAATCCCTGTTCCCCAGTGCAGGTCATAGATTACTCTGATCTTTCCCCTGCCTTCCTGTCTTAGAGCTGGCCATAAAGAAATTCTCTGATCTACTTTGTCTGATGGTAGGTCATAAAACCCCCATTCCAGAAAGGGTCGGGCCCCATGCCCCAGAGGAATGAAAACTATACAGAGAGGCCAAAAACAATCTGAACAGACAGGGCTTGCTGGGTTTCCCCACTGAGTCTATTAGCATTAGAGCATACTTTTCTTGTCCAATCATGTTTCTTCATGGCTGTGCCTGCTTCATAGAACCTAAGCATAAATATGGACAATTTTTCATCTGTTTTTGTGTCTTCATTCTGAAGGCTCTCATGTCACATAAAGCTATTGTCAAATAAAATTTGTTAGGCCTCTTCTTCATATTAATCTGTGTTTATCAGATGATTTTTTTAGAGAACCTTCAGGGAGTTGAAGGGGATGTCTTCCCTTGGCCCCTACATTTATGAGATTTATCTGTGCAGCTTTGTATAGCTGTAAGTTGTTCATTCTCATTACTTTGTTTGCACATTCCATTGTGTGACTATACTATAGTTTATTTATACAAATTACTGAAAGAGCAAGCTGAAACACTGGGTACCATTCAAGCTTTATTAAAGGAGGGAAAACCTGCCAGGCTGCACTCAAAATGGTGGGGCAGCGGCAGCTAGTTGGAGTACATACACTTATGTGGGTTGGTGGGTGTGAAAAATGCAGGTGGGGAGGGGAACGGGGTGCTGGTGTTTGGGATCAGGTTGACAATTGGTGCTGATGTGGTGGGTAGGGGTGACATAGTCAAGATGGGGGGTACCTCCAGGAGGGAGTGGAAGGGTTTCTTTGTCTGGGAAAGCACTAGGTAGAGGGTTTCTTTGTTTAAGGAAACCACAAGGTAGGGTAAAAGACTGATGGCCATTTTGTACTCAATATGGCACCAGTCATATCTGTGATGAATGTCAGTCACATCCAAGGTGGTGTGGCCACATCCAAGATGGCACTGGCCATATCCAACATCTATCATTCCTGCCTTTTAAGTATAAGAAGAGGGGAAAGGGGGCAAAGGTCTCATTCTTCTGAAGCTACTTCCTGCTGAAAGTAGGTGAGGAGGAAAAATCTGGCCACACAAAAATGTCATCATTCTGTCGTAAGGTGAGATTTTCTAAAGGGAGAGGTTGATATTTATATTCCATGAACAGTTCACTTACCTTTTGGTTGGCAAAAGCCTGAATATAGTCCTGCAAAAATTGGAAAAACACCGTAAAAGACAGGGGTCAAACAGCAGGAGAAATCCCAGCATGGTAAGGGGTCCCAGTAGAGGCATCAGCCAAGGGGTCCATTTCCATTGCTCACTTCAACCTTCTCAAGAATCAGCGGCAGCCTATCTTCTTTTTGCCATTTGGTTATGGAGTTGTTGGGCCACATTTCTAATGATGCCAGATTTATTGGTATAAAAGCAGCATTCTTCTCCTAAGAATAGACAGAGACTTCCCTTCTCTGCTGTTAACAGGTCTAATCCTCGCCTGTTGTATAAGACAACTTCTGCTAGGGAATCTAATTGGTCTTGGAGGGCTATCATAGTTTGGGCTACCTGTTCAATTACATCAGCTAGCTCTTAGGTTACTTTATGATAGTAAGTTGTTGAGGTAGCTATGCCTCCCACTTCTGCCATTATGCCAAGGCCGAAGAGCAGGGGAATAACCTAAATAACTCATTTCACCCGAGTATGAGCCACCAGAGGGATCTCTAAAATTTGGTTGCCAGGGACAATGTTAATTTGGGGTGTTAAACTTGCTAAGGCCCAAGTTCCCATCCAGTTCTGTGGAAGGCATTGGTATGAAAATGGCCCACAAACAAAGTAGACTCCCTTCCAGGAGCTACAGGTGATGTTTGTGTTGTCCCTCAGAATGGTCTGGTTGCAATCTTTTACTGTGAGATTGCCCACTTCTATATTGCCAGTAAGATTTGTTAGACAATACCCTGCTGGCTGAGTTAAAGTGATATGGGTGGCCACCACTCCCAAGAGGACAGAGGTATGATTGTCTGTAGGCCAATTAGACTGATTGAAGTTAGATAGGGGTGTAGCCTGGTACTTGGGAAGGGTCAATTGCAGGCAGAGCCACCAACCCCTGCTAATGAAGGGGATAAATAATTAAGCAAATAGTGGGTGGCATTGAGGAGCTGTATAACTTTGGGGTCTATTTGGGGTGGACATTGGGGTTGAGAGAGCCAGAGAGGACATTGGCTTGGCTGGGTGGGAGTAAGATTTTCAATGACTTGTTTAATTTGTTTTTGATGTGTTTCATCCTGGAACCCTCCCCCATCACTATAACCTAGGTGTGTGGTTTTAGTGAAGCACTCAGAGCCTCTTGGAGGGCAGTGGGCTCCAGTAGAATCCCCCTTGGAAAGAACTATCCAGGAGTTCCTTTTCTTGTGGGAACATGATGTGCCTTTGGACCTATCATAGCAGGGAGCCAGAATATGTGTAATAGCTGTGAAACTAGTTTGGACAGTCCCATGCCCAAGTCTAGCCAGTGCCTGTGTACCAATCATCCATCCTGACCCAAAGATTCTGACCTGGGAAATGCACTGTGTGCAGGGTGAAGCAGATACCTGTGTTAATGGTGAGAGCCACAAAGACAGAAGGAGGAAAAATGTGAGGGTGAGGGGGCTGAGAGAACACATAATAGAAAAAAGTAGTACAGGGCAAATTCATGGGGGGTGGAATCACAAAGGACACCCTGCCAGGCTACCTCAGTCACCCACTCAAGGATGGTATCCACATCAAAGGAGGCAGGCTGGGATCCATCTTGGATTAGATCCTGAATAAATGATGTGAAGTGGGCCTGTAAGAGTGAAAGGATAACTGCTGGGGGAAATATCATCTCTTTTGGGATTGGGGCAGAAAGAGTTAATTTAAAAGGTACATTGACTCAGCAAGATTACTAAGAAACATCCTACTGACAGGAGATATAGGAGTGCCAGGATAATATTTTCTATGTTGCTGCAATATCTTGGGGATGCAGACACCAATCCCATAGCCAGTGTTAGGACAAGTAGCACAATAAAGGTTAGAGACACAGGGTGGCATATGCTTATCATGTCCAAGATTACTAAGAAACATCCTACTGACAGGAGATATAGGAGTGCCAGGATAATATTTTCTATGTTGCTGCAATATCTTGGGGATGCAGACACCAATCCCATAGCCAGTGTTAGGACAAGTAGCACAATAAAGGTTAGAGACACAGGGTGGCATATGCTTATCATGTCCTACGATGGCAAACTCACAATAGCAGGTTGGGATCAATCTTGGAGTGGCTCTTGTATGAGCAAGGTAGACTTGGCCTGTAAAAGCAAGAGGATGATTGCTGGGAAGGGAGATTATTTTTCCTCTGGAATTGGGGAAAGAGTGGATGTCCTGGAAATTTTTTATTATGTAGGTCCTAAGATAGATGAAGTATAAGGAAATGTTGGGTTGGGGTTGAGCAGAGGGAGCCCTCTGGGTTGGTGTGCATAGATTCGTTGGGTGGAGCCTCAGGTGGAGCCTCAGGTGCTAACTTTACCAAAGATAAGTGGTAGCAAGAGGTCTTTCCTAGTAATTTAGCGCCATGGGGGTGGTGAGAAGTACTGTATAAGGCCCCTCCCAGCACAGTGAGAGGGGCTTTGGAGTCCAGGTTTTAATGTATACTTGTTGTCCTGGGCTTAATTTTTAATTTGAGGGAGTAGTATGGAAAGGATGAGGTAGTAAAAGGTTGGCTTGTTCACAAAGAAGGTCCCTAATAAGCGAAAGGGTAGGGAGATACTGGCCTAAAGGTATGGGCTAGGAGGTAGTGGCATAAGGGTGAAGGAACTGCCGTACATGAGTTCAAATGGGCTGAAGCTAGTTGGTTTACAGGGGGCAGCCCATAAGTGAGCTAGTGACAAAGGGAGGAGCTGTGTCCAAGGAAGATGAAGCTCCATGGTGAGATGTGGTTTAACGAGATGATTAGCCTTTTCTGCTTTGCTGGAGGACTGAGGCCACTATGGTATGTGAAGGTTCCACTTGATGTTTAGGGTTGGGCTGTGAGTTGCGTGACTTGGAAAATGAGTGCTGGGCCATTGTCTGACTGCAGGCTGGTGGGTAGGCCAAAACGAGATGATTTCTGAGGTAAGAGCTCATGTCACTGTGGTTGCATCCTCTGAAATGGAAGGGAAAGCCTCTACTCATCCTGTGAAGGTATCTGTTAAGGTTAAGAGGTAGCACATTTTCTTGTGGGGAGGCATGTGGGTAAAATTAATTTGCCAGTCTTGGCCAGGTGTACAGCCTCTAGCCTGATGGGTAGGAAAGGATCGGATCTGGAGGCCACCCTGATTGGAGCAATGGGAACAAATGGGCCAGTTTTTGATGATTTGTTTAAGTAATCTGGTCATGTGGGGATAATAGTATAAAGGCTGGAGGAGGTGTGACAGGGGTTCATGGCCTATGTGAATTGTATTGTGGAAATCTAAGAGGATTTGTTTCACTTGTGTCTCAGGGAGAACATAATGACCAGAAATAACATACCAGCCATCTTACTTTTGTGCCCTCAGTTCTAGGAGGCAGTGTACCCCTTGAGGGGTGTACTGGGGTAAAGGTATAGGGGTCACAAGAAGAACCTTTGTGAAGGAAGTGTGGGGATCTGATGATTGAGTGGCCTGTTTTGCAGTAAGATCTGCTCGCTTGTTACCCTGAGCTATGGGGCTATTGGAGGTCTGGTGTCCCCTGCAGTGTATAACTCCAACTTCCTTTGGAAGATGGGCATCCTCAAGGAGTGTCCTGATGAGATGTCCATTTTGTATGGGCCCTCCTTGGGTGGTCATGAATCCTCTCTCCTTCCATATAGCTGTGAGAGAATGTAAGATATAGTAGGCATATTTAGAATTTGTGTATATATTGACTCATTTATCATTGGCCAGGGTGAGAGTGTGGGTGAGGGCAACAAGTTCTGCTTGTTGGTAGGTGGTGTTAGGAGGAAGGGAGCAGCCTCTATGGTTTGTATTAAGCTTACTATGGCATATCCTGCCCAGGGGGCTGGTGCAGAGGTGGCTCTCCCATCTATGATCCATGTGTGTTGGGGCTCTGTAATGGGGTGTGGTGAGATCTCTGGAAAGGGATTGAGGAAAAAATCTAGGGCCTCCTACAATCGTGTTCTATGGGTTGAGAGTGCTTTGGGATGAGAGTGACTGGGTTTGTTGGAGGGCATCAGTTTAAAGGAAAACAGAATTTTCAATGAAAGTAAGGTGGATGAGTTGTAGACAGGAGGGAGAGAGAATTGACATTGCATTATGACTGACAAGGTCCTGAAGATGGTGGGGGGAACAAATAACTGTTTGTTGTCCAAAGGTTAATTTAGAGCTTTCTTTTGCTAGAATGGTGGCTGCCACCAAGGCCCATAAGCAAGGGGCCCATCCCTGGGCTGTGATGTCTAGTTGTTTTGAGAGGTATGCAACTAGGGAGAAAATATCTCCTGCCTTTTGTCACAAAACCCTGACCACCAATCCTTCGGTCTCAGTGACATATAGAATAAAAGGACAAGACAGGTTTGGGAGAGATAGAGCTGGGGCTGTGAGGAGAACAGCCTTTAGTCACTGGAAGGGAGAATGAATGGGCTTTGTGGGATCTAAGGGAATGGCGTGATCCCCTTTGGCTGCCTCATAAAGTGACTTTGCTAGCACTATACTACAATGTGTAGATGATCTTCTCCTATGTAGCCCCTCATCTGAGGACTCACAGGCCCACACTATTGCTCTCCTTAATTTCCTGGCCTCCAGGGGATATCGAGTGTTGCCCAGCGAGGCCCAAATTTCCTCCCCTTCAGTTACCTATGTGGGAGTCCACCTTACTCCCAGCACCAGAGAGATAACAGTAGATTGCAGAAGTCTAATTTCTGAACTCCCCACCCCGACCACAAAGGGTGAAATCCTTTCTTTCCTGGGACTTGCAGGGTATCTTCACCTATGGATTCCTACCTTTGGTGTGCTAGCAAAGTCACTTTATGCAGGTCAATTTGTGCGGGTGTGGTGGGCAGGGGTGACATAGTCAAGATGGGAAGTACCTCCAGGTGGGAATGGAAGGGTTTCTTCGTCTGGGAAACCACGAGGTAGAGAGTTTCTTTGTTTAAGGAAACCGTGAGGTAGGGTAAAAGACTGGTGGCCATTTTGTACTCAGTATGGCACTGGTCATGTCTGGGATGATGTCAGTCACATCCAAGGTGATGCGACCGTGTCCAAAATGGCTCTGGCCACATCAAAGATCTATCAGTTACTATTGATTAACATTTGGGTAGTTTCCAGTTTGGGGCTATTATAAATAATACTACTCGGAACAATGTTGTACATATTTTTTTGCTATATATATGTATGCATTTTTATTGGAGGAGAATTATTACACATTAGGATTTGCATATATTCAGCTTCAGTAGGTAATACCAAGTTGTTTTCCAAATGTTTAAAGCAGTTTAACCTTCCACCAACAGTGTATGGAAATTCTAATTGTTCTACTTTCTCTCCAGTACTACATCTTCTCCGTCTATTTTTATTTTAGCTTTCATTGTGGGAGTATAATTGTATTGTATGGTAGATTTAATTCATATATCCCTGATGACTAATAAAGGTGGTCACCCTTTCAATGTGTTTATTGGTGATATAAATATCCTCTTTTGCCTGTTTTTTAAAATTAGATTATCTTTCTCTTGCTTATTGATTTACAATAGTGAATATATATATATATATATTCCATATATATATTTTATGGATATTAATCATTCACAGTATGTGTATTGAAAATATTTTCTCCCACTTTATGTCTTGCTTTATTTCCTCAAGGTAACTTTGAGTTAGTGGATATTTATAATTTAAACGTAGTTAAATTTATCTCCTTTCCAGTATGATACAGTAGGTGGTGACACGCTAATACTCTTATCACAGTAACTGGATAAAGCACATAAAGTATAAATGTCATATTTTTAAAGGCATTGAGATTTGTGAAAGCAATGGGGATAAAATAAGGAAGAGTCCCAAAGAAAGGAGAGAATTATTCTGAGGTGAGCTGATAATTGACTCCCACATCTCCTACCTTCTGTCCCCACTCTGGGGGCATTTGTTTCCCAGTGCAAGCTGAAGGTCAGGCTTGGACCAGGATTAATTTTTACAATTCTATTGTAAGATAAACACTTACTAGTTTTAAAAAGAAGCTATGTCTTAAAGTTAAATATCAGTATAAAATATCATTTTTATTCTTTCTGCAAATAAATATGAAAGTCCAATATACTAATATATCTTGACTATAATAACAGCAAGATTTTTTAATTCAAGCAAGTAATAGTGTGCCATGGTAGTGTAAGCAGGATTTTAATAAGTTACACTCTCATATGATTATAGACATTAGGTTACATATACATCTACAAAATAAACTACATTTTACCGTGGTTTGTATTTGAAATCTACAAATCTGTAATCAATATCCTCAAGGCGGTTTCAGGTTCATTGCCTCTTCTGTAGTATATGCAAATTTTTAATAGCGTTAGAGTCTCTGAAAATTAGGGTATGCAATTAAAATTTTAAAAATCCCTGAAGTTTCACTAAACTAATGTCTAATGACTTAACATTTGGCAGAAGTTCCTATAAGCAAGAAAGATGGTGTCACTTCTGAATAGAGTTTTGTTTCTCTTTAACATTAAAAACATAGTTTCTAACCTAATTAGAATTATAATTGTTTTTTGGTTTTCTATTTGCATTTAGAATTCATTAGCAATTTCTTAATGGGAAGATTTTTAATGAATGAAGTAGTAAATTTCAAGAGCATTAGGTGTATCATAAATATAAATGCAAGAAAAATTGTGTAGCGCCATTATAGTTTTTATAAATAAAAGACACTTGTTAATAGAATAACTTTGTCAGTCTAAATAACAACTTTTACATAAACTGATTGTAAGCTGTTTTTGTAAGTTTCATTTCTAAACAAACATATGTCATAAAAAGCACTCTACCAGTAAGCACTACTGTGAGTGGTGATATTAGCAACTAAAAAACTTGTCATGAAAATCAACAATTTCACCTTCTGTGTTAGTTTTAATTTAATGCCATATAAAGCAGCAACAATTTTATAGGGCTTTTGTTATTTTTAAATACTTACTGTTAATTAGTAGAAAATATATACTTTGTTCCCACCTGCCTCACAAATTGGATATTTCTCTGAGGTAAACACTTTTCATGAAGAATATAGGAAAGTTTTAAGGAGAATTGAAATTGTGTGGGGCTCTTCTGAGAGAGATCAAGAGATGGCATGAAAAGATTCATGTCTATTGTACTGGGGCTTACTCTACTCACAGCAGTTGCTAACAAAGATAGCATGGAAGCTCTCCAGAGGAACAAAATCTTTTCATCCAGCTCTATACCTAAAAAATTAGTGGGGGGAGGCTTTTTTCCATTTCCCTCCAAGTAATTTAACATAGTAAATTTTAATCATAAAAGATTAATTACAGCAGAAGGGTGAAAGTGATTTTTTTTTTTTACCTGTGTTGAAATTCAGTGGATTTAAAAAATATATATATAAGGCTGCTTTGTTTTCATTGAATTTTCAGACACCATTTCTTCTTTCCCTAATGTGGAACATTACGTGTCCCTCTATAACTTTTTTGACTGACAAATAAAGTCTGATGACTTTTTGACCTTTTCAAAAGTTGACGCAAAGCATGTATTGAATTTTGCTTGTAAGATGTTCAATTCTAGAGATATTTTTAAAATACTCAGCACCACAGACATTCTTATTTAATAATTCTTATCAAACCATTAATTTTTCTTGTATTTTTTCCATGAATCACATTTTTAAAAATCTTTTTTTTTAAACTGCATCACTTGTCTCAGAAAAAAAGTTTGATGAAATTGTTCTTCAATAATCATAATCACTCATTGTCTTCATCATTTCTTTTTTGGTACCACTGTTTTTCCTCTGAAGTGCCAAGTAATCTTGAGTTTTCTTATCTCATTTGTCAGGGAGAACAAAAATAGGAAAATAAAAATGCTTATCTGTTGGTAATTAAGTAATCTCAAGATGTCTTTTTTTTAATTGTAGCATAGTTGATTGTACCTATATGTGGGATATAGAGTTGAATATCAATACCTGTGTGCAATATATTGATGATCAAATCATGATAATTAGTGTATTCAACATTATACAATGTAATCATTTTTTGTGGCCCTTTGCCAATTCCTCTCTTAAGCCCCTTCCCCTCCTGTCTTTCCCACCTCTGGTGACCTCAGTTCTGTTCTCTCAAGATGTCTTTCATATACTCGTAAAGGAAGATATGTTTTTATTTAACAGAAGTGCAATAGACAATATTCCCAAGTACTTCTGGCTAGACATGTATGTGGACAAATGGGGTTCTAGAAGCCAAAGGAAGCCATCTGACAAAAATGCAGGTGCTGCCCATTGGAAACCAGACTAGAGATACAGGTAGGGCACTGACAGCTTATGCTAAAACAGATTTTTGAAATTGGAAGACCTACTAAATTGTTGGGAGATCCGTGAAGTGGGAGTCATCAGGAATGTAGCCTGGAGTAGTTTCCCCATTTGTAAAAGGAAGATCTACCACCTACTTTTGTAGGGTTATGGTGAGGATTTAATGAAATGACATGTCAGAAGTTTCTGGAACAAGGTAGTCACCAAGTTTTAGATTTCTAACTCTTTTAAGTTATAATAGTAAAAGTTCTTCTTTTCACTCATCAAGTAACTGGTAAAGTACAAAAAAGAATTTTATGTTTTAAACTCAGTCAACCACATTGTATATCGACAAAATAAAAAAAATAAATAAATAAAATAAATTCAGATAATGAGTATTAGTGGTATAGTTATGGCAAAGACATGATTCAAGAATTTTCAAAAGAATCAACATTTTATAGCTAAAAAAAAGAGATGTAGAGAAATTTTTCTTTTCCAATGCTCACTAAATAATGTGAGAAAAAATCAGTGAATAATCCCACAAAATTAAAACCTAAATTTAATTTAGTGTTTTATTTTATGTTAAATATGTGATTTTACAGAATATAATAATGTATGTCAGGGCTTCTGGGAGTGTATACTATGTAAGAACATGATGGTGTTCTGGAAGTGCCTGGGAAATCAGTTCTCTTAGGGAAGGACATCCTACTCTGTTGTGAGGAAGTTTAAAAGAATAGTAGGATTGGGCAGAGGCATCATAATCTCATGTCAAAGTATAGAAGGACTGGGATGAAGAAAGAAACTTTTGTACTGGCAATACAGATATAAACATCATTTGTTAGGTGTGCTTGGCATGATGAACTAAGCAACAATGGCTAGAGAGACAGTTTCAAAAGGTTTAAAAAATTAATTGAAGAATGATTAGAAATCACTAGCTGGAAAAAGATTTCTCTTTTGAGCTTTCAATCTGTATATTCTTAGTGCTACTTAGACTTCTTTTAAAAAGTCTTATATGTCCTTTAAATTCAAGATGTTGAAAACTGAATTCATTTTCTCTGCTTTACCCCCAAACTCCATCTCAATAAATGGCACTTCTGTAGAAACCTGGAAGTCACTCTTAAACCTTCCATCTCAGTCATCTCCCTCAGCCTAACAACTACCAATTCCTTTTATATATACCCTCTGAATATCCCAAAGACTCTTTCACATTTCTATTTTTTCCAGAAACATCATCATCTTAGCCATTAATAACTTCAGCTGGGCTATTGTGCTAACTTCCTGAGTGTTCTTTTTGTTTGCTTTTCTCCTTACAATTCACCTTCCAAAGCTTTGTTTGAGACCGTATCTGGGGTACTTAGTGTCTGACACATAGTAGATTATAAATAAATATTTGTTCAAAGAATACATACATGAGAGAAGGAAATAGATAAGAAAGAATAAAAATTTGACTAATTAAAATGCAAACATGGTTATTATTTCACTTAACAAAAATCTCCTCTGTGGCTTTCCATTGCTCTCAGGATTAAATCTAAAATCAGTAAAATGTCCTATAGGTTCTTAAATTTATTTTTTAATTAAAACATTTTGATTGTACATACTCATGTGGTACAGAGTTATATTTCAATACACATAGGTTTTTAAATAATATTTGCATCATTTATATGTTTAAGCTCTTCACTTATCTCTCTTCCCACCAATGACCTGTATTTGTATTTTTCACATTGAACATCTTTCAGTTCTCCAAACATGTACTTTTCTCTAGAACTTCACAAGCTGATTTCTTTCTTCGGACTTTTCTTCTCTTTCTGCTTCATCTAGAAAACTCCTGCTTACTCTCAAACTCATTTCCCTACCCGTAGCATTTCTTCTACGATGTTTCATCTGCATGTTCCCAAGTCTGAGCTGGACACCCCCCTTTCTTTGCTTCCATACCAGTGCTATTTCCTGCATCATAGCAGTTATACTATATCAACCTGGCTGTTTGCATGTCTTTCTCATTCAGTAAATTTCAAAAGAGCAGGGACATGTCTATTCTGCAGGTGCTTGAAAAGTATTTGTTCAATAAATTAGTAAATAAATGAAGGAACGAAATTATATCATGTCAGGAGGCCTGTGTAGTCCATTTAATAGCTGACACTTCTCAGAAAATGTGGTGGATGTTGTGACACGTGATCTACATCTCCCTTCATGAAATAAGGACTTCTTCAGCTGCTGGGAGTGTTGCCAGTATAAAGTCCTCAGTAGTCATCTTCTCTGAGGACTGCCTCAGTTAAGGAAGGGTAACTTGCCCAAGATTATGCCTATTTCCTTGGGTGTTCTGCATCCAAAGCCTGATCCTCATGGGAGCCTAAAGGCTTCTCTCTTGCCCTAACTCAGGACAGCTTTGAAAGGTCATCCCACTCTCAAAACTTCTTAGAGAGTAAATTCAGATGTCCAAATCAGAATGCACTGCAGCGTTACCCCCTCTCTTCCTTACTCAACTTCCTTTACTTTTCTTCCATGGTAAGTGATTCTAAGAGTGTTCTCTAATAACCCTTTTGCTCTCTAACTTCTGTGTTAGAGTCCACTTCCTGAGGAACACAACCTGTGAGAGTCAGAGAACGGAGATTGGAGTTGTTAGTTAAAAATTTCAACAAATTAATATGATTCTTTATGTGTTGGTTATCTTCATTTGCCCCCATCTCTACCCTCACTCCAGTATCCATTCTCTATTCTTTGTCCTGTCCTTGACCCAGTACACTGTCCTTGATGGAGTTCAGGACATGCTACCTCAAAATATGGCACCTTGGCATTTGAGAAAACTGCAGAAGTGGGAATGTCTCTTTTACTTTTCCTTTGCCCTTCTCACCTGAAGCAGATCATAAGGCCCTCATTTGAGAGGTTCCATCCCCATACCTGGAGGAGAGGAATAACCTTATCTTAGAAAACAATGGGAAGATAAGAATCTAAACAAACAGGCCTTGCTAAGTTTCTCCCAGTTTATTGCCATTAGATTATACCTTTGGTCCTCCAATCATTTCTCCATAACTGTTCACTCTTCATCAAACCTAAGCATAGAAAACACACAGGCTTATCTGTTTCTTTGGGTCTTCATTTCTGAAGACTCCTGTGTCATATAAAACTTGAATTAAACAAATTTACCTGCTTTCAGCTTGTTCATCTATCTTTGGTATAGGGGCCTCAGCTGTGAACGTGTAATGGAAAGAAAGACATCCCCCCCCCGCCCCCCATAACCTCCACTACAGAATATACCACCTGTGCTACCTTGCTGGACTAGCTACCAGTCGTGTTCAGCTAGTGGAAGGTAGAAGCAGGAGACAGAATAATGAAGAAAAATAGATCAGGAGATTTTTTTGTAATGTTTTGTGACACCACTTCTAACACCAAATATATGATTTTTTCTGACACCAAATATGTGGGGCTTTTTCCATACCAATTCTGCAATTCTCTAATACCAGCTGGGTGTTCCACAATTCAATTCAATTCTGACACTAACTCCTGGAGCTAGCATAGACCCCACATGCTAAGGGCTCAGTCCCACAAGACTGGCCCCACTTCACATGCCAACCACAAATAAGGTTTTCAGGCTACCCACATTTCTACTTGGCCAAATTTGGAGGTTCCTACAGCCCCCTCCCCAGGTTCAGTAATTTTCTAGAATATCTTGTAGACATCAAAGAAGTACTATACTTAGGATTGCCAGTTGATTTTAAAGGATCTGACACAGGAACAGCCAAATAGAAGAGATGCTTAGAGCAAAGTACAGGAGGGGAGTGTGGGTGCAGAGCTTCCTTGCCCTCTCTAGGTGTACCACCCTCTCAGGGCATTGATGTGTTCACCAGACCAGAAACTTCAGTTTTCATGGTGGTTTTATTACATAGGCATGATTGATTAAATCATTGGTCATTGGCGATCAAACTCAATCTCTAGTCTCTTTCTCCTTCCTGGAGGTCAGGTGGTGGGGCTGAAGTTCTCTCTAATCACCTGATTGGTTTTTCTGTGGACCAGGACCAGCCCCTATCCTGAAGACATCTGGGGACCCCCTGCCTTGAGTCATCTCACTAGCATAAAAAAGATACTCTTATCAATCAGAAATTCCAAGGGTTTTAGGAGATCTGTGCTCTTAAAACTAGGGACAAAGACCAAATATATTTTTTATTCTACTACAGTATTTCATACCTACTTTACCCTTCCTTCACACTACATTTTTGGCAGGAGATGCCATTTTTAAAATATGTAGTTCCTTTTAGCGGTCAACTCTAATCTGACTCCTGGTGGGTTTTGATATTTTCTCCTCTTTATCCTTCAGGGAGATAGTGTCCTCATGCTCTTGCTCATTTTTGGTGCCTCAACATTCTTTGTTGATTCTCTCCATACTGTCAACAATTATGTGTGCTCGTGTGTGTTTGTGTTTGTGTGTATTTCCCCTCCCCTCTTCATCCTGACCACCTGTCAAGTAAAACAACTTGATTTTCAGAATTTTTCTGACCTCCTGTCAGGGAGTTCCATCCTACAACAACTGATTAGATTTAAGAAATCTTTTTTCCAACTAGTCTGTTTTACAAGAGGAATAACCTGCTTTTGAGTTCAGTTGTATATTACTGACTGCATTAAAATTTGT
Organism: Galeopterus variegatus; assembly: GCF_000696425.1. Lineage (NCBI taxonomy): Eukaryota > Metazoa > Chordata > Mammalia > Dermoptera > Cynocephalidae > Galeopterus > Galeopterus variegatus. The sequence continues at coordinate 192,753 of NW_007728387.1, forward strand.
CTCCCATAAGACATAGACAGGACTTTGCCCTCACTTGTGGTGATTTGGTCTTGGCCACTTCTGAAATGTGCCCAGAGACCACAAAATTTTTAAGGCAGAAACAATATATACTAATTACTTTTTCTTTCTTTTTTATTTTTACCAGAAATGATTTAATCACCTTCTTATGAGGAAATAAGTTCCGGCTTAAGATTTATCCTAAAAGCACAGACTAAGCAGGACTGCAAACCCCCTCTCTTTCATTGAAAATCTGCCTAATGACAGCTACTAAAATTCACAAGTGCCTGAAGGTTACTAGTTGCTACAATTCTCTACCTGAGCTTTGTGGAAAAGAAATTAATATTCAATTGAAAGTTGATGAGGAATCCCTTTGTTAGTGATGGGTCTGTACCAGGTTACTGTTACTGTCCTCTTGACTACAGAAACTCTAGTGTACGACAGCAATACATTCTTCCATCTGTCATAGCAATATGCAAAAAGCTCACGACTCTCCTAAATTTCTTATTTTTGATACAGAGATTGAAAGTTTAACCCATTTAAATTAACACTAGGTTTATGTTCTTCTTTTTAATTTATTGGAAAGGGTCATTGAAAAGCAGTCAGATAACTATTTTTATAAATATAAGGTTGATAAGGGCAACATAATAAAGAGTAGTTGCAAATGAATTCTTATACAAGAATAATTGAGCTCAGTGTTTCCCTGAAATTGGCAAACCACATGCATAATAATTTCCTGTGTTTAGATAAACTATGGAATTAGCCTTGACAAGTTAACAAAATTACAAGAGGTCTTTCTGACCCTTGGGAAAGATGGGATTAATGTTTTCCAAGATGATTCATTTAAAACAGTGCTTTGTGGATTTGAAATTTGGAATTGAAGATATTTGTTGAAGTGCTGAAATAATTGTCATAAGGAAAATAATGTATTGAAAGAAATTGGGAATTTCTAATCATACCTTTCCTGATCCTTGGTTAAAGGGCAGACTTTGGAGTCCAAAAAATCTAGAGTTTGTATATTACTTGCCACCAAAAAGAGAATGGTTAGGAATAGGAAGGGTGAATGACTTCGTTAAAGAGTTTTTCTTTTACTAACTCTGACAAAGATGCCATTGTATGAGTCATTGGGTGAATACTGTAAACCTTGAGATAGGATCTAATAGTCCTATCCTGCTAACATCTTAGACTTTCTGTTGCATTCTTTTCTTCTTCCCTCCTTCCATCTCTCTCTCCTTTCCTTTCTTTCTTCTATCGATATTAGTTTGTTTTGTGTTGCTATAACAGATTACCTGAGACTGGGTAATTTATAAAGAGGTTAATTTGGCTCACAATTCTACAACAGCTGCATCTAGCACAGGCCTCAGGCTGCTTCCACTCACTGCAGAAAGTGGCAGGGCAGCCAGTGGGTGCAAGGAGATCATATAGTGAGTGAAAAAGTGAGAGAGAGAAAGAAAGGAGGTGCCAGGCTCCTTTTAACAGCCAGCTATCAAGGGAAATAGAGGGAGAATTCACTCATGCCCCCTTCCCCAGGGAGGGCATTAATCTATTTATGAGGGATCCACCCCAATGACCTAACAGCTCCCACTAAGCCCTACTTCCCAACACTGCCACACTGGGGATCAGATTTCAACATAAGCTTTGGGGTAGGGGTGGAGGGATAAACATATCTAAATGATATCACCATTCTTTCACAGCTTTTATTACACTAGTAATACATGAATGCATTTTTATTTTTGTGTATACTGGGAAGATGTTATGTAACTATATGTATATACACTTGTGTATATATAGTTTTATATAAATGGTTATATGTGGCTTTATAGATAGACAAATAGGTAGACAGAGATATAAATAAATATGTGTATGTAGATATATATGAGGGTTATGTACTTAAAAAGCAGCAAAACTCTATTTATAATCCTCTTTTAGCTCTCATCCTTTTGTAACGTAGGTAACATTATAGCTTCCACAGTGCTGCTGCATGTGATTGTTTCTGCTCTCTCAAAATGATTAAGATAAATTTTAAGTTAAATTATAAGCTTCTGAAAATTTTACTGACATTGATAAAGCCATAACTGTTTTAGAAGGAAAATAAGTGTTTTAGAAGGAAAGACTAACTGTCTATTACTAGACTTTTTTTGATAGTTCTTTCTTCAGAGCCATTACAAAGCTATTACATTGTTGGAACAATATCATTTCTTTTCTTTCCCATCAGGGCATAACCTTTTTTTTTTTTTTAACAGCTTTTTTGAGGTAAAATTGATATACAAAAACCTGCACATATTCAATAAATGTAAATTAAGTTTGGATATATGCATTCACCCAAGAAGTCATCACCACAATGAAGGTAATAAGCATATCCATCACCTGCCAAAGTGTCCTCGTATCCACTTTTTGTGTGTGCATGTGTGTGTGTGCACAGGCATGTGTTTGGTAAGAACACAATATGAGACCAACTCTCTTAAGACATCTTTTAAGTGCACAGTACAGTATTATTTACTATAGGCACTATGTTGTATAGCAGATGTCTATAACTTATGTATCTTGTGTAACTTCATAGCCTTTGAATAACAACTCCCCATTTCTTCTCCCCCAGCCTCTGACAACCACTGCTTTTATGAACTTTGCTTCTATGAGTTTGATTATTTTAGAGTCCACCTGTAAGTGGAATCATAAAATATTTGTTGCTCTATGACTGGCTTATTTTACTTAGCATAATATCTTCCATGTTCATCAATGTTGTCATATATGGCAGAATTTCCTTATCTTTTAGTGCTGAATAATATTCCATTGTGTATATATACCACATTTTCTTTATCTATTCCTCCATTGATGGACATTTAGATTGTTTCCATATCTCGGCTATTGAGAATAAGGCTGCAATAAACATGGAAGTGGAGATATATCTTTGAGATCCTGATTGTAAATTTTTTGGATAGATATCCAGAATTTAGATTTTGGGATCATGTGGTAGTTCTATTATATTTGATTCTGAGGAACTGTCATTCTGCTTTCCATATCAGCAGCATCATTTTACATTTCCATCAACAGTATAAAAGGGTTCCAATTTCTCCACATCCTCACCACACTTAATATCTTTTTAAAAAAATAATAGCCATCCTATCAGGTATGAGGTGATGCCTTATTATGGTTTTGATTTGCATTTCACTGATTATTAGTGACATTAATCATCTTATCATATACCTGTTGGCCAATTGTATGTCTTCTTTGGAGAAACGTCTATTAAAGTTCTTTACCCATTTTTAATTGGGTTATTTGTTTTTGTCTTGTTTTGTTTTTGCTATTGAGCTGTAGGAGTTCCTTATGTATTTTAGATATTGACCTATTATCAGGTATACATTTTGCAAATATTTTCTCCCATTTCATAGGTTGCCTTCTCTTTCTGTTCACTGTTACCTTTGGTATGCAGAAGCATTTAATTTGTTGTAATACCACTTGTTATTTTTGTTTTTGTTGCCTGAGCTTTTGTTGTGATATCCAAAAAATTGTTGCCAATGCCACTATCAAGAAACATTCTTCCTATGTTTTCTCCTAGCAGTTTTACAGTTTCAAGTCTTACTTTCAAGTTGTTCATCCATATTGAGTTGATTTTTGTGTATGGTGTAATATAAATATTCAATTTAAGGGATGTGCCTACCCACTGACCAAGTGGGAACCCAATTGAGTACCAGTCCTTCATAATCACCTGGATGCATATGCAGGCCAACACCCACATGAGCCCCAGAGGGCCTGTCTACTGACTGAGCAGGCACCCAGATGAGTGACAGTCACATGTGCTGAACCTGATACAGCAACAGGCTCATGCATGTCTGAGCCCTGGAGGGACCTACCCACTGACTGAGTGGTTGCCCAGGTGAGCACTGGTCCTGCTTGCCACCTCCAACAAAGCTGCATGCCCATGCCTGAGCCCCAGAGGGGCCTGACCATCAACCAAGTGGGTGCCCAGGGGAGTGCCATCCCATGCACTGAAGCTGATGCAGCTGTTGGACAAAGCACAAGCCTCAGAGAGGCCCACCCATCAGCTGAACAGGAGGCAAGGCAGCCCACTGTGCACTCAACTGCATTGACATAAGAAAGGGCACCAGCAGAGCCTAGAAATAGAGGAGGAAGTCTTTCCCCTTATAGCCCACTCCTGAGTAATAGAAGAAACAAGTATCCTAGCAGATGACTAAACATCAATGAAAAAATACTAGAACTGCAAATAAACAGAAAGATATGACACCACCAAATGATTATGGTAATTCTCAAGTACCAGACCACCTAAAGCAGAAAACCCTTGAGATGTCTGAAAAGGAATTCCAAGTACTTATCTTAAGAAAACTCAAAGAGATAAGAGAAGAATCAATTAGAGAACACAATGAAACAAGAAAAAATATCCAGAATATGAAGGAATAAATTTACAAAGAGATTAATACTTAAAAAAACAGTGTAACAGAACTCCTAGAACTGAAGGATACACTCAGTGAAATAAAAAACAGAGCAGAAAGACTGAGTGGCAGGCTAGAGGAAATGGATGAATTTCAGAATTCAGAGTTGGTCTTTTTGAAATAATCAAGGCAGACAAAAAAAGGAAAAAAAATAATTTTAAAAAATGAAGAAAATCTAAGACAGATAGCAGACAACCTCAAGTGCACAAACATCTGAATCATGAGTATTCCAGAAGAGGAGGAGAGAGGAAAATACATTGAAAACCTATTCAAGGAAGTAATAGCAAAAAACATTCCAGGTATAGGGAGAGATGCAGACCTTCAGATCCAGGAAGACCAAAGATCCCAAAACAGATTTAATCCAAAAAGATTCTCTCCAACAAATGTTATAGTTAAACTGGCAAACCTCAAAGACAAAGAAATAATTCTAAAAGCAGCAAGAGAAAAGCATCAAGTCACCTATAAGGGATCCGCCATCAGACTAACAGCAGGCTTCTTAGTAGAAACCTTACAGGCCAGAAGAAAATAGGATGATATATTCAAAATACTGAAAGAAAAAACAATTGCCAGCCAAGAATTCTATACCCAGCAAGATTATCCTTCAGAAATGAGGGAGAAATAGTTTATCTCCCAGAAAAACAAAAATTATGGGCATTCACTACCACACAACCTGCCCTGCAAGAAATTCACAAAGGAGTCTTGCATCAGGAATCCCCAAAATGATAATCACTATCATGAATTTACAAGAAAGAGAAAAACATGCTATTAAAACCAAAATGCAAACAAGAAAGAGAAAGAAGCTAAATCATGTCACTTCAAAATCCAACTAAAATTAAAGATGAAAAATAAAAAGGGAAGAAAGGAACAAATGATATGTAAAACCTCTAAACAAAATGCAATATAATGACAGGAATAAAGCAGTACTTGTCAATAGCAACCCTAAATGTAAATGGATTAAACTCCTCATTTGAAAGACACAAACTTACTGATTGGATAAAAAACCTAGACCCAATTGCATACTATCTTCAAGAGACCCACCTCACCTATAAAGACACACATACACACAAAGTGATTGGATGCAAAAAGATATACCATGCAAATGGAAAACAAAAATTAGCAGGAGTAGCCACTCGTACACTGGATAAAACAGACTTCAAACCAAAAACCATAAAAAGAAAAAAAGAGGACCATGAGATATTCATAAAGGTATCTATCCAGTTAGAAGACATAACAATCATGAATATTTATGTACTCAACACTGGAGCACCCAGATATTTAAAGCAAACACTCTTAGACCTAAAAGAGATAGTCCATAATATGATAATAGTGGGTGACCTGATCAGCCGTCTCTCATCATTGGACAGATCTTCCAGGAAACAGATTAACAAAGAAACACAGGATGTAAACTACACCTTAGACCAATTGAACCTGGCAGAAATCTACAGAACATTTCATCCAACAACTGCAGAATACACATTCTTCTCATGAGCACATGGAACATTCTCTGAAATAGACCACACGTGGGCCACAAATCAAGTCTTAGCAAATTTGAAAACAATTTAAAATAATTCTAAGTATCTTTTCAGACCACAATGGATTAAAACTGGAAATCAATAACAAGCCAAATTATGGAAACTCCTCAAGTGCATGGATAATAAACAGTAGATTCCTGAATGACGTATGGATATAAGTAGTAATTAAACAGGAAATTGAAAATTTGCTTAAACTAATGAAAATAAAGATAGATCATAACAAAACCTGTAGGATACTGCAAAAGCTGTACTAATAGGGAAGTTTTTTGCAATAAACACTTACATCAAAAGAATGGAAATACTTCAGATAAATGACCTAACATTATGCCTCAAAGAACTAGAAAAAGAAAAACAAGGGCCGACCCCGTGGCGCACTCGGGAGAGTGCTGCGCTGGGAGTGTAGCAACACTCCCGCCGCAGGTTCGGATTCTATATAGGACTGGCCAGTGCGCTCACTGGCTGAGCGCGGTGCGGGCGACACCAAGCCAAGGGTTGCGATCCCCTTACCGGTCATGAAAAAGAAAAAAAAAAAAAAAAAAAAAGAAAGAAAAACAATCCAATCCTAAAAGTGTAGGTCAAAAGAAATAATTAAGATCAGGGCAGAACTAAATGAAATAGTGATGCCCAAAATGATAGAAAAGATCGATGAAACAAAAAGTCGAATTTTTTAAAAGGTCAATAAAATAGACTAAACAGTAGCTTGGTTAACATAAACATTAGCTCAGTTAACAAAAAATTTAAAAAAATAATAAAATAAAAGAAGAAGAGAGAAGACCAAACAACAAAAACCAGAAATGAAAAGGAAGACATTACAACTGATACCACAGAAATATGAAGAATCATTAGAAATTATTATAAACAACTGTATGCCAGCAAATACGAAAACCTGGAGGAAATGGATGAATTTCTACATACAAACTAAAACTGAACCAAGAAGAAATAGAGAATCTGAACAGACCAATAACAAGCAATGAGATTGATGCAGTGATCAGCAATGTTCTAACAAAGAAAAACCCAGGACCGGATGGCTTTCCAGATGAATTCTATTAAGCTTTTAATTAACTAATACTACTTCTCTTCGAACTTTTCCAAAAAATTAAAACAGAAGTATTCTTTCACACAATTCACTCTAATACCCAAACCAGATAAATATACAACAAAAAAAGGAAGTAACAGGCCAATATTCTTGACCAATGTAGATGCAAAAATACTCAACAAACTATTAGCAACCAGAATACAGCAACACATCAAAAAAATTATACACCATGATCAAGTGGGTTTCATCCCAGGTATGCAAGGTTGGTTCAACATATGCAAGTCAATAAATGTGATACATTATATCAACAGAAACAAGAACAAAATCATATGAATATCTCAAGAGATGCAGAAAAAGCACTTGACAAAATACAACATTGCTTCATGATAAAGACTCTCAGAAAATGAGGTATAAAAGTAAATTATCTCAACACAATAAAAGGCATTTATGACAAACCAATTGTCAGTATCATTCTGAATGGAAACATTCCTTAAGAACAGGAAAAAGACAAGGATGCCCACTCTCACCACTCCTATTTAACATAGCATTTGAAGAACTAGTCAGAATAATTAGGCAAGAGAAAAAAATAAAGGGCATCCAGATTGGAAAGGAGGAAGTCAAACTGTCCTTGTTTGCAATTGACATGATCTTTTAAATAGAAAAACCTATAGACTCTACCAAGAAAACCTTAGAGCTGATTAACAATTTCAGTGATGTTGCAGGATACAAAATCAATACCCAAACCTCAGTGGTGTTTTTATACTTAGGTAACAAACTATCAGAAAAAGAAATAAAGAAGACAATTCCATTTACAATAGTCAAAAAAAAAAAAAAAAAAAAAAAAAAAATTCCATTTAAAAAAGTAAAAAAAAAAAAAAAAATTCCATTTAAAAAAGTAAAAAAAAAAAAAAAAATTCCATTTAAAAAAGTAAAAAAAAAAAAAAAAATTCCATTTAAAAAAGTAAAAAAAAAAAAAAAAATTCCATTTAAAAAAGTAAAAAAAAAAAAAAAAATTCCATTTAAAAAAGTAAAAAAAAAAAAAAAAACAAATCCCTTTTAAAAAGTCAAAAAAAAAAAAAAAAAAAAAAGTAAAATACATAGGAATCAATTTAACCAAGGAGGGGGAAAGATCTCCACAATGAGATCCTTAAAGAGGACACAAAAAGGTGGAAAGACAAACCATGCTCTTAGATGGGAAGAATTAAAATTGTGAAAATGTCTATTCTATCCATAGCAAACTACAGATTCAGTGCAATCCCCATCAAAATACCAATGGCATTCTGCACAGAAATAGAAAAAGGAACACTAACATTTGTGTGAAACAACAAAAGACCCTGAATAGTCAAAGCAATCCTGAGAAAAAAATCAAAGCTGTAGCCATAACACTACCTGACTTCAAATCGCCTTACAATGTTATTGTAACCAAAACAGTATGGTACTGGCAAAAAAACAAAAACTTGGAACAATGGAATAAAATAGAAAACCCAGGATCAAACCACAGGCTTACAGCCAACTGATCTTTGACAAAAGCCACAAGAGCATACATTGGGGAAAAAACTGCTATTTCAATAAATGGTGCTGAGATAATTGGATATCCATATGCAGAAGAATGAAACTGGAACTGTACCTCTCACCAGATTATAAAATGAACTCAAAATGGATTAAGACTTCAATATAAATCCTGAAACCATAAAATTACTAAAGAAAAACACAGGCAAAACACTCAAAGAAGTAGGACTTGGCAAAGACTTTTATGAATAAGACCCCAAAAGCATAAGCAACAAAAGAAAAAATAAACAAATGGGATTATATCAAACTAAAAAGCTTCTGCACAGCAAAGGAAACAATCAATAGAGCGAGAAGACAATGTGCAGAATGAAATTAAATTTTTGCAATCTATGCATCCAACAGGGGATTAATATTCAGAACATAAAAAGAACTCAAACAACTATATGGTAAGAAAAACAAATAATCCAATTAACAAATAGGCAAAGAAGATGAATAGGTGTTTTTCAAAGGAAGACATACAAATGGCCAACAGATATAAGAGAAAATGCTCAGCATCAATAGTCATCCACAAAATGCAAATCAAAAGCACATTGAGATATCATTTCACCCTGGGTAGCCTGGCAATCATTAAAGAGACCAAGAATAACAAATACTAGCAAGGATGTGGGGAAGGGGGAAATATTCTACATTGTTGATGGGACTGTAAATTAGCATAGCCATTACGGAAAACAGTATTTTACTTCCTCAAACAACTACAGGTAGAACTACCATATGATCCAGGAATCCCACTGCTGGGTATATATCCAAAAGAATGGAAATCATCATGTTGAAGGGATACCTGTACTCCCATGTTCATCACAACTGTATTTACAATAGCCAAAATATGGAACCAACCTAAGTATCCATTGACAGATGACTCAATAAAGAAAATGTGGCACATATACATGATGGAATACTACCCAAACAAAAAAAAATTATGAAATTCTTCCATTTAGAGAAACATGAATGAGTCTGGAGAAAATTATATTAAGTGAAATAAGCAAGGCATAGAAGGAAAAATACCACAAGTTCTCACTCATAACTTGGTGGAAAAAGAAAAAAAGAAAATGCAAGGATGGAGGGAGGGAGGGAGGGAGGGAGAGAGAGAGAGAGATTGAGAATCAGTCAAGAGAAAGAAATAAAGAGCATTCAGATTGGAAAGGACAAAGTCAAACTATTCCTGTTTGCAGATGACATGATCTTATATATAAATAAACCTATAGACTCTACTAAAGAACTCTTGAGCTGATTAACAATTTCAGTAATGTTGTAGGATACAAAATTAACACCCCTAAATCAGTACTGTTTTATACTCTAGTAACGAAGTGGCAGAAAAAGAAATTGAGAAAGCAATCTTAATTAAAATAGTCACCGAAAAAATAAAATACATAGGAATCAATTTAACAAAAGAATTGAAAGATCTCTACAATAAGTACTATGAAAAACTACTGAAAGATATTAAAGAAGACACAAAAAGATGGAAGACATACCATGTTCTTGGATAGAAAAAATTAACAAAGTGAAAATATCTATTCTACCCAAAGCAATCTACAGATTCAATGCAATCACCATCAAAATACCGATGACATTTTTCACAGAAATAGAAAAAGTGATCCTAACATTCATTTGGAACTATAAAAGACCCTGAATAGCCAAAGCAGTCTTAAGAAAATAAATAAATAAATAAATAAATAAATGAATAAAGCTGGAGGCATAAGAAAGAGAGATAAGAAAGAAAAGAAAGAAAGAAGAAAGAAAGAAAGAAAGAAAGAAAGAAAGAAAGAAAGAAAGAAAGAAAGAAAGAAAGAAAGAAAGAAAGAAAGAAAGAGACCAAAACAATACATTGAACTTTCAGAAAGATAGAACAAACCTAAGGATACTAGAGATGGGGGGAGGCATGGTGGGGGGTTTGGGATGGATAGGTTGGATAAAGGGCATGAAGAAAAATCATGGTTTGCAATAATGAATATTATTATGATAAATAATAAAAATTTTAAAAGACAGAAAGAAAAAGAAATAAAATGAAGAAGGAAAGAAAAAAGACACAATGAATGAAAGGAAAGAAGAAAAGAAAGAAAAGAATATAAAAGATCATAGCAACATGTTGAACTTTCAGGAGGAGAGAACAAACCTCAGGATACTAGAGATGGGGAGAGGGAGGGAGGAGGTGTGGGTGGTGATTAGTCTGGTAAAGGTCATAAGGAAATATCGTGATTTGTAATAATGAATATGCTAATAATAAATAATAAAAATTGAAAAAAAAAGATTTAGTTGCATTTTTTTGCATGTAGCTATCCAGTTTTTTGAATATGATTTGTTGAAGACTATCATTTCCCCTATACTGCAGCCATGGCTCCCTCATTGAATGTCAATTGACCATATACACATGGGTTTATTTCTGAGCTCTCTATTCTCTTTCATTGGATTATGTTTATCCATATGCCAATACTATAGGGTTTTAAGTACCATAGCTTTTTTATTTATTTTAAAAACAGGAAGTTTAATGCTTTGTTCTTTTTTCTCAAGGTTTCTTTGGCCATTCGGGATCTTTTATGATTCCATATAAATTTTAGAATTTATTTTTCTATTTCTTTAAAATGTTCCAGTGGGATTTTGATGGAAATAGCATTGGATCTGTAAACTGCTTTTAGTATGGACATTTTCACAATATTATGTCTCCCAAGCCATAAACATGAGATGTCTCTCTATGTGTATCTTTCTTAATTTCTTTCATCAATATTTCATAGTTTTCAGTGTAGGCATCTTTCACCTCCTTTTTAAAGTTTATTCACAAGTACTTATTACTTTAGATGCTACTGTCAATGGGATGGTTTTCTTAATTTTCTTTTCAGAAAGTTCATTGTTACTGTATAGAAATTTGTCTGATTTTTGTATGTAGATTTTATATCCTGCAACTTTACTAAATTTCTTTATCTGTATAATAGTTCTTTAGTAGAGTCTTTGGTGTTTTCTCCATAAGAGAATAAGATCACATCATCTGCAAACAGGTATATTTTACTTCTTCTGTTCTAATTTGGATGGCTTTTTATACTTTTTCTCACTTAATTGCTCTGGTTAAGACTTCCGGTACTATGTTGAATGCAAGTGTCATGAGTCGGCATCCTAGCTGTGCTCCTGATCTTAGAGGGAAAGCTTTTAGTTTTTCACTATTAACTCTGACATTGTCTGTGGGCTTATCATATATGGCCTTTACCACGTTGAGGTAAATTTCTGCCATACCTAGTTTGTTGGGAGTTTTTATGGTGAAAGAGTATTGAATTTGTCAAGTGCTTTTTCTGCATCTATTGAGATGATCATGTAGTTTTTATCTTTTCTTCTGTTTATGTGATGTATCACATTAATTTTTTTGTGCATGTTGAACCATCCTTGTATCCCAGGGATAAATACCATTTGGTCATGGTGTATGTTCCTTTTAACATGTTATTGAATTCAGTTTGCTTATATTTTCTTGAGAATTTTTACATACATGGAGAAATATTGACCCATACTTCTTTTTTATTGGAGTCTCTTTGGCTTTGATATTAGGGTAATGATGGCCTCATAAAATCAGTTTGGAAGTGTTCTGTTGTCTTTAATATTTGAAGAGTTTGAGTAGGATTGGTGTTATATATATATATATATATATATGTTTGGTAGATTTCACCCATGAAGACATTGGGTCTTGGGTTTTCTTTGTTGGGAGGTATTGGATAGTGGTTCAGTCTCCTTTCTTGTTACTGGTCTTTTCAAGTTTTCTATTTCTTCAGGATTCATTCTTGGTAGGTTGCATGTTTCTAGGAATTTCTTTATTTCTTCTACTTTATCCAATTTCTTGGTGTATAATTGTTCATAGTAGTCTCTTAGGATCCTTTTTATTTCTGTGGCATCAATTACTATGTCTCTTTTTTCATTTTTGATTTTTTAAAATTTGAGTCTTCTATTTTTCTTAGTCTAGCTAGATATGATAATTGTGTTTATCTTTAGAAACAACTCAGTTTTATTGTTTTTTTAGGTTGTTTTTCCAGCCTCTACTTCATTTATTTCTGCTCTAATCTTTACTATTTTATTTATTTTGTTAACTTCACACTGGTTTTGTCCTTCATTTTGTAGTTTCTTGAGATGTAAAATTAGGTTGTTTGTGATCTTTTTTTTTAAATTTAGGCATTTATTTCTATAAACTTCCCTTTTAGTACTGCTTTTGTTGCATTCTATGAGTTTTGTTATGTTGTAGTTTTGTTTTCATTTGCCTGAATATATTTTCTGATTTCCATTTTGACTTCTTTGTCCCATTTGTTGTTCAGAAGTGTGTTGTTTCATTTCCACATATTTTTGAGTTTTCCTATTTTCTTCTCTTATTGATTTCTGGATTTATACCACTGTGTAGAAAAGATACTTGGTATAATTTCAATCTTTTAAAATTTGTTCAGATTTATTTTGTGACCTAAGTTGTGATTTATTCTAGAGAATGCTCTTGTGTGTTTGAGAAGAGTGTATATTTTCCTGCTGATGGGTGGAACATTCTGTATATGTCTGTTAGGTCCATTTGGTCTATAGTATTGTTTATGTCTGCTATTTCCATGTTTATTTTCTATCTGGACATTGTATCTGTTATTAAAATTGTGTTTTTCAGGTCTCCTACTATTATAGTATTCCTGTCTATTTCTCCCTTTATTTATGTCTGCTTTATATTTATTTTTTCAGTGCTCTGATTATTCACTCATATATGTTTATAATTATGTCATTCTGGTGAATTCATCCTTTTATCATTATGCAATGTCATTCTTTGTCTCTTGTGAAGTGTTCGACTTAGTCTTTTTTTTTTTCTGTTCTAAGTATAGCCACCTCTGGTTTCTTTTGTTTACCATTTGCATAGAATATCTTTTCTTATCCCTTTACTTTCAGTCTGAGTGTGCCCTTAAATCTAAAGTGAGTCTCTTGTAGACAGCACATAGTTGGGGTCTTTTTTTTTATTTAGTACATTCACCTACTTTATGTTTTTTGATTAGAGAGTTTAATTTATTTTCATTTAATGTAATTATTCATAGGGAAGGACTTACTATTTCCACTTTGTTCATTTCCATCTGTCTATCCTACAGTGCTCTTATTCCTCTTTCCCTCTTTTTAAGTCTTCCTTTGTATTTAATTGATTTTTTTTTTTGTAGTGGCGTTTTGATTTTTATCTCTTCTTTTTTTGTATATGTATCTACTATAGGTATTCTCTTTGTGGTTACCAAAAGGCTTGCATAAAACTTTTTGTAGTTATAGAAGTCTATTTTAAATTATTAGAACTAAACTTCAATCATGTAAAAAAACCCTACACTTTTACTCTGTCCCCCCAATGCACACTTTATGCTATTGATATCAGAATTTACATGTTGCATATTATGTATCCATTAACAAATTATTGTAGTCATCATCATTCTTAATACTTTTGTCTTTTACTTTTATATTGAAATTAAAAGTGATTTATATGCCACCTTTACAGTATTAGAGTATTATGTATTTGTCTATATATTTACCTTTACTAATGAGTTTTATACTATCTAATTCTTTTGTGTTGCTACTGAGCATCTGTTTGTGTCAATTTGAAGAATTTCTTTTAGCATTTTTTTAAGGCAGTCATGGTAAACTTCTTCAGCTTTTGTTTGTCTGTCAAAGTGTTTACCTCTCCTGCATTTTTCAAGGACAGATTTGTCAGGTATAGTATTCTTAGTTGACAGTATTTTCTTTCAGCACATTGAATACACCATCCACCTTTTTTCTGACCTATAAAGTTTCTGCTGAGAAATCTGCTGATAGTTTTATGGGATTCTCCTAGTCTTTAGGGACTGGCTTTGAGAGAGAAAGTCCTTTGCCTGCCAGCTTGGCTAGAGATTCTGGGAGTCTCTTAAAACTTTTCTGTGAGTAGGCATGCCCCACTCCTCTTTTTCAATCCTGTGAGAGAAATCTCAGGGTTGTGTGCCTTCTCACAATCTTGCAGAACTGTGATGGCCATAGTGAGCCACTCTTTCCTTTTCCTTGGGTCAGTGTTTAAAAGGCGAGGACAGTGACTGCATGCTAAAGTTTACTTCTCTTTCCTGGGGGAAAAGTGTCAGAGTTGTGTGCTTCTCACAATCTTACACAGCTGTAATACCTATGGTGAGCTTCCTGCCTGTCTTTCTTTCTTTCATGCTGCTATAGCAAAATACCTGAGACCTGGTAATTTTAAAAAAAAAAAAAGAAATTTATTTTCTCATAGTTCTTGAGACTGAGAAGTCCAAGATCAAGGTTTCAGCAGGTTCAATTGTCTAGTGAGGGCTGCTCATTGCTTCTAAGATGGTACCTTGATACTACATCTTCCAGAGGAGAGGAATGCTGTGTCCTCACATTCCAAAAGAGATGGAAGTGTGAAAAGGGGCCAAACACCCTCTATTAAGCCCTTTTATAGTGGCATTAATCTATTCATAAGGGCATGTCCTCATAACCAAGACATCTCCCAAGAGGACCACCCCCCAATTTTGCTACATTTAGGGATTAAGTTTTAGCACATGAATTTTGGGAGACATATTCATATAATATTATTACACATTTACTTTGTTCTTAGCTGCCTCATGCATTCAAACTACGTCATTAACTTTAGTGCTATGAGTGAGTTGGGATAGAAAGAGATCTCTTAGTGCTCTGAAATGCCAGTGATGTTGTATGTGTGCTATACTCACTTATTCTTTCACCCATTGGAAGAGTTGTGAGCAAAGGTGATTTTTCTTTGCTTTGAGCTATGCCAGCCTGGGGAAGGGGTACAGTGAAATTTATCTTCTGACATGTTTCAGTGTGACTGTTCTCAGTTTGTGCTCTTCTAGGATACTACAACTTTTTAACTAGATTCTAGACTTCTCATAAAGGTTTTAATGTTCTATCTTTTTAAATTAAAAATCTCAGTAAAAACATTATTCCCTTGGCTGTTCACAGAGAAGAGCAGTCTGATGAGAATTATAAAAAGACATACACGCACACACATACACACAGACACAAATATACATGGGTTATATTTGGGTTATATACTTTTAAAGGCAGTATACACTATGCAGTACCTCAGAAATAATAAATATTTGTCAAAAGTAATCACTATTGTTGGAGTTCTTTAATTGGGAACAAAAAATACCTTGGCATTTTTAACAGTATTTTGAAGCTAATTTTTGTATATTAGTTATGCCCATAATATATTAACAAAATGAACATTAATGACTCTAATGTGTTTCAACTGGCATTGCTAACAAGCACAGAAAAAAATAATTTTCAAAGTAAATTAACTAGATGAATAAATATTTTAGCTAGTAATTCTTCCAGTAGGTAGGCTTTTGCTTTCTCATATATCAACAAAGCAAGAGCCCTCCCACATGAATCCCCTGGACCAAATTTAGACATACACTTAGGTCTGGAAGATCTTAAGTAGTATGAAAATAATTTCTTTCATTTGTGGTTCTT
Source organism: Galeopterus variegatus (assembly GCF_000696425.1). NCBI lineage: Eukaryota > Metazoa > Chordata > Mammalia > Dermoptera > Cynocephalidae > Galeopterus > Galeopterus variegatus. The sequence goes on from NW_007728387.1 coordinate 208,778, forward strand.
TCAACCTATTGTTAAAAATTACAACATTCAGTAAAATATGTAATTTTGTAGTATTTTTAATAAACTGTGCGTATTTTATAACGTATGATAGTGTGTCACAATCAACACTATTGTAAAGTTCAGCTTCTGATATAAGAGACACTTAAAATGTTTAGAGGTAAATAATAAATGAAGCATGCCTTTCTATATAAGTACTATTTAGCACAGAGGAGAAGCAGCTGGTGTGTATGTATACATAAATGTGTAATTATGGCCTCATGCTCTTATGTAACTAAATAGAGCTTAACAATTAGTTCATTTAAAATATATATGCTATTAATAAAACATTATATTTTAAAGCAATAATGTTTAAATACATGATTATTTTCCCTGCAATCTGTATTTCTGTAAACCTCCAATATCAATTACTGAAAATTAACTTCTGAAGTTCGGTACTTATTCAAGTATTCATGGTAGGCTTATTTTCTTTCTTTTTTATTGCATAGTAATTTTTTGTTGATTATAAATATTCATGAGGTACAAAACTGATTGTCACCACTTCTGCCCAAGATGTGATGGCCAGATCTGTACTGGCAGCATGCTCATTACTACAAATTGCAATTGTACCCCATGTCCCCCACCCAATTATTTCTGGCCTCCCTCCCCATCTGCCTTTCCCCCTCTCCACTTTGTATCCCTAGGTATGCTCTCTCCCTCTGGAAGTCCAACACACCACTGTGCTCTTTCTTTCCTTCCTTCTTTCTCTTTTAGCTCCCACTTATGTCTGAGTACATGTGATATTTATCCCTCTGTGCTTTGTTTATTTCACTCAACATAAGTTTCTACAAGCTCATCCATGTTGTTGCAAATGGGAGAATTTCATTATTTCTTATGGCAGAGTAGTATTCCATGGTGTATATATACCACATTTTCCTTATCCAGTCATCCACTGATGGACATTAAAGTTTGTTCCATATCTTGGCTACTGCAAGCAGAGCTGTGATGAACATGGGAGTGCAGGTATCCCTTTGACATGATGATTTCCATTCCTTTGGGTATATACCCAGAAGTGGGATTGCTGGATCATATGGTAGACCAATCTGTAGTTGTTTGAGAAACCTCCATACTGTTTTCTATAGTGGTTGTGCTAATTTACAGTCCCACCAACAGTATAGTAGCATTCCCTTCTCATCACACCCTCTCCAGCATTTGTTATTCCCCATCTTTTGATTATAGCCAGTCTATCTAGGATGAGGTGATATTTCAATGGGGTTTTAATGTGCATTTCCCAGATGACTAGTGATGTTGAGCATTTTTTCATGTACCTCTTGGCCATTTGTATGTCTTCCTTTTAAAAATGTCTATTTATTTCCTTTTCCCATTTTTAATTGGGTTATTTGGATTTTTACTGTGTAATTGCTTGAGTTCCTTGTATATTATGGATATTAACCTCTTGTCAGATGCATAGTTAGCAAAAATTTTCTCCTAGTCTGTAGGTTGTCATTTCAGTCTGTTGATTGTTTCATTTGTTGTGCAGAAGCTTTTTAGATTGTTGTGGTCCCATTTATTTATTCTTTTCTTTTATTGCCTGTGCTTTCAGGCTCACATTCATAAAGCCTATGCCCAAACCTAGTTCCTGAAGTGTTTCACCTATATTTTCCCTTAGTTATTTTACAGTTTCAGATCTTAAACTTAAGTCTCTAAACCATTTTGAGTTTATTTTAGTATATGGTGAGAGATGCATGTCTAGTTTTATTCTTCTGCATATGGATTTCCAATTTTATCAGCACCACTTATTGAGGAGGAAATCTTTTCCCCAATGTAGGTTTTTGTTGCCTTTGTAAAATATCAGATGATTATAAGCTCGATGTGTGATTTCTGAGTTCTCTATTCTACTCCACTGGTCAGAGTGTCTATTTTTACGCCAGTACCATGCTGTTTTGGTGACTATTGCTTTGTAGTATAATTTGACATCAGGTAGTGTTTTGCAGCATTTTTTTTTTTTTTTTTTTTTACTCAGGATCGCTTTGGATATTCAGGGTCTTTTGTTGTTCCATATGAATGTTAATAGTATTTTTTTCCATTTTTGCAAAGAATGGCATTGGTATTTTGATTGGGATTACATTGAATCTGTAGATCACCTTGGGTAGCATAGACATTTTCACGATGTCAGTTCTTCCAATCCAAGAGCATGGAATGTCTTTCCATCATTTTGTGCCTTCTTTAATTTCTTTCAGTAGTGGTTTGTAGTTCTCATTGTAGAGATTTTTTCACCTACTTGGTTAAATTGATTCTTAGGTGTTTTTTTTTTTTTTACGACTGTTGTAAATGGGCTTACTTTCTTGATTTCTCTTTCTATTAGTTCATTATTGGACAATATAAATGCAACTGATTTGGGGGCATTTATTTTGTATCCTGCAACATTACTGAAATTATTAACCAGCTCTAGGAATGTTTTGATAGAGTCTTTAGGATTTTCTATATATAGTATCATGTCATCTGCAAATAGGGACAGTTTGACTCCATCTTTTCCAATCTGGATGCCCTTTATTTCTTTCTTTTGCCTGGTTGCTCTGGCTAGTACCTCCAGTACTATGTTAAGCAGAAGTGGTGAGAGTGGGCATCCTTGTGTTGTTCCTGATCTTAAGGTAAAGGCCTTCAGTTTTTCCCCATTCAGAATGATACTGCAGTGGGATTGTCATAGATGGCTTTTATTCAGTTGAGATAATTTTGTTCTATACCTAGTTTGTTGAGAGTCTTTATCATGAAGGGATGTTAAATTTTGTCAAATGCTTTTTTAGCATCTATTGAGATAATCATATGATTTTTGTCCTTGAGTTCATTGATATGTTGCATCATATTTATTGACTTTCTTATGTTGAACCATCCTTGCATCCCTGGTGTGAGTCCCACTTGATCATTGTGTATAATTTTTTCAGTGTTTTGCCGTATTCTGACTGCTGGTATTTTGTTGAGGATTTTTGCAGCTATCTTCATCAAGGATATCGGCTTGTAATTTTCCTTTTTTTGTTATGTCTTTGGTTTTGGTATCAGAGTTATGTTGGTCTCATAGAATGAGTTTGGGAGAGTGGCTTCTGTTTCAATTTTTGGGTATAGTTTGAGGAGAACTGGTAATAATTCCTCTTTAAACATTTTATAGAGTTCAGCTGTAAAGCCATCCAGACCTGGGCTTTATTTTGTTGAAAGATTGCTGATTACCACTTCAATCTCGTTGCTTGTTATTAGTCTGTTCAGGTTTTCATCTCTTCTTCATTTAGTCTGGGTAATTCGTTTGTGTCCAGAAACTTATTCATATCTTCCAGGTTTTCATGTTTGTTGTCATACAGTTGTTTATAATAGTCTCTAATGATTCCTCATATTTCTGTGGTATTGGTTGTAATGTCTCCCTTTTCATTTCTGTTTGGTTCTTCTTCTTCTTCTTCTCTTCTTCTTCTTCTTCTTCTTCTTCTTCTTCTTCTTCTTCTTCTTCTTCTTCTTCTTCTTCTTCTTCTTCTTCTTCTTCTTCTTCTTCTTCTTCTTCTTCTTCTTCTTCTTCTTCTTCTTCTTCTTCTTCTTCTTCTTCTTCTTCTTCTTCTTCTTCTTCTTCTTCTTCTTCTTCTTCTTCTTCTTCTTCTTCTTCTTCTTCTTCTTCTTCTTCTTCTTCTTCTTCTTCTTCTTCTTCTTCTTCTTCTTCTTCTTCTTCTTCTTCTTCTTCTTGTTAACCTAGCTAATGGTTTGTCTATTTTATTTATTTTCTTAAAAAACCAACTTTTGTTTCATTGATGTGTTCTGTTGTTTTTTGTGTCTCTATTTCATTTAGTTCTGCTCTGATCTTAGTTATTTCTTTCCATATGTTACCTTTAGGATTGGATTGTTGTTTTTCTAGTTCCTTGCGGTGTAGTATTAGGTTGTTTACTTGAAGTCATTCCATTCTTTTGATGTAAGCATTTATTGCAATAAATTTTCCTCTTAGTACTGCTTTTTCAGTATCCCACAGGTTTTGGTTTGACGTGTCTTTATTTTCATTAGTTTCAAGAAATTTTTTGATTTCCTGTTCAATTTCTTCTTGGACCCATAGGTCATTCAGGAGTCTATTGTTTAGTTTCCATGTATTTATATAGTTTCCAGGGTTTTGCTTGTTATTAATTTCCAGTTTTAGTCCAGTGTGGTCTGAAAAGGTACTTGGAATAATTTCAATATTTAAAATTTGCTGAGACTAGATTTTTTACCTAAAATTGGTCTATCCTAGAGAATGTTCCATGTGCTGATGAGAAGAAAGCATATTCTTTAGTTGTTGGGTGGAATGTTCTTTATCAACTGCCAGGTCCAGGTGGTCTAAGGTATAGTTTAAATCCTCTGTCTCTTCTTTGATTTACTGCCTGGAAGATCTGTCCCATGCTGACAGAGGGGTGTTCAGGTCACCCACTGTTAATGTATTGAAATCTATTTCTTTATTTAGGTCTAAGAGTGTTTGCTTTATATACCTGGGTGCTCCAGTACTGGGTGCATACATATTTATGATTGCTATGTCTTCTAGCTGGATAGATCCTTTTATCATTATATAGTGGCCATCTTTGTCTCTTTTTATGACATCTTTGTCTCTTTATTAAAGTCTATTTTATCTCATATAAGAAGAGCTACTTCTGCTCATTTTTGGCTTCCATTCGCATGGTATATCTTTTTCCATCTCTTCACTTTTAGTCTGTGTGTATCTCTACAGGTGAGTTGGGTCTCTTGAAGACAGCCTATATTGGGGTTTAGCTTTTTAATCTAATCAATCAGTCTGTCTTTTGAACAGACTGGGTGTCTAATCCATTCACCTTTAGGGTAGTTATTTACAGGTATTGTTTAATTCCTGTCATTTAATTGCTTTTTGTTTAGATGATTTAAATATATTTTGATAATTACTTCCCCTTTTATTTCTCTTCTTCAATGTTAACTGGAAATTTGTGGTGGCATGATTGAGCTTCTTTTTCTTTCTCACTGGCATTTTTGTTTTAATGGTGAGTTTTGCTCTTTCTTGTGTATTCATGATAGTGATCATCCTCATTCAGATTGCAGATGTAGGACTTCCTTGAGAATTTCTTGTAGGGCTGGTCATGTGGTGATGAACACCCACGATTTTCATTTGTCTGGGAAATACACTATATCTCCCTCATTTCTGAGGGAAAGCCTTGCTGGGTAAAGAATTCTTTGCTGACAATTTTTTTCTTTCTGTGTTTTGAGTATGTCATTGCACTTTCTTCTGGCCTGTAGGATTTCAGTTGAGAAGTCTGCTGTTAGTCTGATGGGGGTTCCCTTATAGGTGACCTTATGCTTTTCTCTTGCTCATTTTAGAATTCTCTCTGTCTCTGAGATCTGCAGATTTGACTATAATGTGTCTTGGAGAGGATCTTTTTTGATTGAATCTGTGTGGGGACTTTTGAGCTTTCTGGATCTGAAGATCTACATCTTTCCCTACACCTGGGAAGTTTTCTGTTATTATTTCCTTGAATAGGTTTTCAATAACTTTTACGCTCTCCTCCCCTTCTGGAATACCTACAATTCAGATGTTAGAGTGCTTGAGGTTGTCTGCTATCTCCCTTAGATTTTCTTCATTATTTTTTAATTCTTTTTTCCTTTTCTTTGTTTGTCTGGTTTATTTTGAAAAGATCATCCTCGAGATCTGAAATTCTTTCTTCTGCTTGCTCTAGCCTGCTGCTCATGCTCTCTGTTGTGTTTATTTTTTCTTTATTTCATTGAGTGAATCTTTCATTTCTGGGAGTTCTGTTACACTCTTTTTTAAGGTATCAAGCTCTTTGTAAGTTTCCTCCTTCATATTCTGGGTATTTTTTCTTGTGTTCTCTAATTTAGTCTTCTTTTATCTCTTCGAGTTTTCTTATGATCATTGCTCAGAAATCCTTTTCAGACATTTCAAGTATTCCCTGTTCTATGGGGTCTGAAATTTGTTCATTACTGTATTACTTCAGTGGTATCATGTTGTCTTGTTTCTTTGTAGTTCTAGTATTTTTGTTTTGATGTTTGGTCATTGGGTAGAGGACCTGCTTCTTCTATTACTCCGGTCTTGGCTATGAGGATAAAGATTTCTTACTCTATTTGCAGGCTCTAGTGGTGACTCTTCTTATATCAGTGTAGTTGAGTGAGCAGCAGGTTGCCTGTAGAGTGGCCCTGGCTGCTACTGTGTTGGTGAACTGTCCTTGTGGTGACAGTAGATATGGCAGTGACTATATTACACCACCTTGGCTCCTGTTCTGGAATCGATGGCTATAGACTGAGCCTCTGGTACCATGCTGGTTTCAGCTCACCTCGGTGCCTGCTGGGCCTGTGCATTCTTCCCTCCAGGGCCTAAGACTGACCCCTGGTGCCACGTAAGTCTCAGCTCACCCTGGTGGCTGCTGTGGTTGTGGGCCCTTCAGGGCCTAAGACTGAGCCCCAGTGCCATGTAGGTCTTGGCTCACCTCAGTGGCTGCTATGGCTGTTGGCACTTTCCTCCAGGGTGTAAGACTGCATCCTTATGCCACATGGTTCTCTGCTAACCTCAGGGGATGCTGTGGCTGTTGGTGCTTCCCTCAGTGCCTAAGACATAGCCCTGGTGCCACATGGGTCTCAGCTCATCTCAGGCTAATTTTCTAATTGTTTAAGTAGAAGTAGTTAGAGATACTGAAGAATATCACAATTTAGAATGAAAAGTAAAAGCATGAATTTCTGCCTTGATATACTTCAAAACGTGATTGGCATAAATTCTCATAGTTCACTATGCTTCATGGGGTGATAAATATTTATCACAGAACACTTGTTCTGAAGTTGTCTGAGTGATCTTAATCTTGTGTAGCAAGGCCACCTAAAGATGACAATAGAAAGCAAATACCATATTAATTGCTCTGGTCATCTCTAGTAGAAGAATGATAGTTACATGTCTCTGAATGAAAAAGAGGGACTACTCTTAGCTCTAACTATCTCAGGCTTCTATTAACATCCACTTACCACTGCATCACCAGGTATGCTTGCTTCTGAGTGCTACCTCAGAAAGCCTGAATCAGACTATCTGGGATGGGGCCTAAAAATATGAATGTTAAGAAGTTTTCTGAGGGGATTTTAATAATGTATCCTCAATGCTGAGCACCTCTACCTAAGGCAGGGGTAACAGAAGTGCTGACATGATCAACCAAAGTTTTAACCATGAGACAAGTTTTCTATTCAGGGTCCGATGTAAGTTCAATATTATGAGATAGATAAGTATAATATCATAATAAAACATAAAAGAACCCTACTTTGACTCTGTTCTATAAAAGGGAATCTATGCTAGCCAACTCAGGGTATCAAAATCTCACCTGCAGTTGTTACACAAGGGCTTCTTAGTACATATATCTTATGGTGGTAAAAGGATTTATGGAGAATAAATTAATTCACATTGGGGATTAAAAACACTAAGTAATTTTTATAGATTTTTAAAAGACAATTTATACAACAAACTATTAATGTTAAATAATGTGTTTCTGAGAATAACTTCCTGTCCTGCCTATCTTAAAAAATTTCAGTGGAACACTTAGTATAGTTAGGAGAACTCCCCTTGTTCTAGCACATTATGGATAACATTATTTAGCTCAGTCAATTTTATTTTGTATGATTCCTGACATGGGTCAGGTCCCCAACTACTATTTTAAAAATATTGTGTTTCTTTATGTACTTATTCAAAGTTCACTTCACGCTCAGTATCTTGGTAAATTGCATATATAAGAGCTGAATCATTCCAAGTTCCTTGCAAAAATGCCTGTCTTCACATTTGTTCTTTCTGTCTTTTAGGCTATGCACCTTTCTGCCTCTTTCTAAGCAGTCTTAATGCCTCTTATGTCTGTTCCACCTTCTGCTCATGTTACAGTGGTAAAGTGATCTTAAAAATCTCACTCCTTTTGGCTAAAATAATAAGAGAATAAAGCTGAGCAAAAGATTTCCCGTTGGTTAAAAGCATGGCTACTATGATATTTTCTATTTAGCACAATATTAAAATATACACACACACACACACACACACACACGGACACAAACAACATGTCCTGCTTCTGTGGAGATTTAATGTTCAACTGTTTCTCTGTTAAGATTATATGAGCTACATAAATATCGGAGATCAAAACTGGGCGTGGATCAAGGAACCACTAAGCCAAGATCCAGTAGTGACATGTTCTTAGATAAGAGAGCTATACAAGGGAGTGTAGAAGCCACCTATTTAAAACTGGAACCCAGTGAATAACTACAACTAATCACAGGTTATGTCTGAAACTAAGGCAGGGATGGTGTTCCTTACATTCTTCTGCGTATGCACAAGGGTACTTCAAAAAGTTCATGGAAAGATTTGTATTATCTTTAATTTTATTTTTTCCATGAACTTTTTGAAGTACCCTCATATATATAAGTGGACAAAAATGCTTGGGAATGTTTGAGATTTGGAAAAATGTAACTAGAGTAGATAATTCCTAATGATAATTGTGACCAGAAAACAAAAATTGCTATAATATCTATGTAGTGAGACACCTCAAGCTGATTTTATTATAAAAACAATTGTATTCTTAGAATTTTTTTGGTGTTGTTGGTAGAGAAGAATATTTTGTAGTTGAAGTTCAAAACAATTTTTCTCTAAAACTTGATTTTAAATTTATATGTTTATAAGAGTAGCTAAAGAAATTTTACCTTAATATATTATAACATTGTTTTCTACATTCAAATGAGATATATCTCCTGTTATTAGAGGATCTGCTGATGTTTAAAATGAAAATCATTTGAGGGAATTTATTATCTTAAAAACTGGAACATGTTGGATAGCAGATTTAAGATCTCACCGAATCTAAAACATATTTAGGTAAATTTAAAAATGTATCCCAAATGCATAGGGTTACTAGATGTAGAAAATAAATATATTTGATGTCCAATTAAATTTAAATAATATATTTTTTAGTATGAATATATCCCAGACTATGCTTATACTCATACAAAAAAAAAAAAAATATTTGTTGTCCATCTGAGATTCAATTTTAACTGGACATTTAATATTTTGTCTGACAACCTTACCCTATGATAGAAAAGGCCTTTTCTCCTTTTTCTTAGAGGATTAAGGGCTCCCAAAGGCCATGAGTCTGAAAGATTACTTAATGGAACTTCTATGTTATAAATAAATCTATTTTTTTTTCTTTTTTTTTTTTTTGTTCAGAAAATTTTACTCTAACTCCAGAGAAAAAGTATTTTTCCTTAAATTCATTTTATTGTAGTAAGAACACTTAATATAAAGTTTACCCTCTTCACAAATTTTTAAGTATACAGTACATTATTGTTGATTATACGTGTTGCTCATCAGACCTCTAGAGCACATTCATCTTACTTAGCTGCAACTTTATGCCTGTTAAATAGTAGCTCCACATTTTATCTTCTGCTCCAACACCTGGCACCCACTATGCCACTCTTTGATTTTTTGAATTTACTATTTTAGCAATCTCATATAAGTGGAATAAAGGAGTATTTGTGTTTCTGTGACTGGCTTATTTTACTTAGCATAATGTCTTCAAGGTTCATCCATGTTGCTGCATATTGCAGAATTTCCTTCTTTTTAAAGCTGAATTAGTATTCCATTGTATGTATATACAACTTCTTATTTCTTAACCATTCCTCTGTTGTGGACATTTAGGTTGTTTCCACATCTTTGCTATTGTGTGTACTTTTATTATTACAGTTTACTGTTGAACAACATGGGTTTGAACAGGATACGTCCACTTATACATGGATTTTCTTCAATAAATATTTTGAAATAAATTTTGGAATTATACACGGACTTTTTGACTGCATGGATGGTTGGTGCCCCTAACCCCTGTGTTTTTCAAGGGTCAACTGTATATTAGAAACTTTTAATGATCAGGTAATTTGAAATTGATACATATTCTTTTATGTATAAGTGTTACGATTTGAGGGATTAATAAAGAGCATTCCTCTTTTTCACCATATTTGCCAATTAAAAGATGGACAAAAAGCAACAGAGAGAAATCAAAACATCACCTTTACTGATAGAATTAAACTTCTAGAGTGTACTTAGTTCCGTGGGCAAGTGCATTTGTTCATATGTCACTTACATAAAGGCTTGTTAATATTTCTCCACTGAAATACTATCCACCCAGTCATAGGTACAATTGAACAACTCAAGGCCTCCCTGAGTAAGAGCTGCCTCTTTAAAACAGGTATAACAATGTGAAAAATGTCTTCTTTCTCTAGGCAGCTTGGCTCTAAAAAAGAAAAAAATAAATTGAGGTGAGTACTGTTCACCTCCTTCTCTCATAGTGATGTTCTCTTCACATGGAGTCCAAAAAGGAGGTTTCCCTCCCTTAACTTCTCACAGAATGAGATTCATTTTTATCCTTGATATAGATGTTGGTTTTTGGACAGAAATAGTAGTGATTACAATTTGTGGGTATACTTCGGAGTATTAAAAGAAAAAAAGATTGTCTTGGCAAAAAATCACATTAAAATAATATTAATATATTCAAGCAGGGACTTCCTCAGCTCTAAGTATATTTACCTTTTGAGGGATAAGACAAAGGCTTATATTTATTTCTTCAACTCAGAGGATAGTTAATTTCATTTGAATCTGGGTTTATCAAAATTTCTAGAGGGAAGTGCTAATAAAACAAGGGATTAGCAATAAACCTAGTTTGAACTAATAATCATAGGAAATTGAGAGCATTTTCTCCATTGCACAGTTCCTTGAAAATATTTTTTTGTATTCTGTAGCTTAAAAGGGAACAATGATCTAGATTATTGAGGCCTAATATATAAAGAAGAAAGTAAAGACATTTGCTTAAAGTTATGAATATCACAGGAATCCTAGTACTTACAGAGTAAGTTCAAAGAATGTATTCATGAATCTTCATTAACATTATAAGTACTTAATTGTTTATGCTGTCATATTGGGGTGATATAGCAAATTAAATAGATCTTATTCATTTCTCTTGTAAATATAACATTAATTTTAGTGCAAATAAATTCATTAATTCTGTAAAACTTTATATTGAAGAAATGGTTAGTGGGACTGTTAAATGGCAGGACCATCTCCTCTATTGGAGGAGACATTGTTATTTACTCTCCAAAATTCTATCCCCATTTTTATGATTCTAGCTGTCTACATAAGATATTTTTAAAAAATTGTTGAAACTACATCCATATGTGATTATTCAAGGAAATATGTTCTTGTCTCAAATCGCTCTATTAAAAATAGTAAATAATAAGTTCATGAATAAAATTGTTTACTTAAAAGGGAGATAATTTCCAATTATTCTGGAAATAAACCTCTCTAAAGACAAATATCATTAAACTAAAATTCAATTATTTGATCAAAATATTTGACAATTTTTAATATTAATTTGAAGTTTATATTAATTAAGTATGGCTTTCTAAAAGGTAAAAGCCTCATAAAAGCATAATATGAACACATGTCAAAGATATTGTTGAGCTCAAGAATGAATGAGGAAACCAGTAAGATTTTAAAACAGGTTCAAAAGAGAAATTGAGCACGGACATATATATATGTAATCAGTTAATAATGCTGAAATGGGTTTGCTAATGGATACTAAACTGATTAATAGTCTATAGGGAAATAAAGGATGAAAATCAATTGATTGCAACCAAACAAAATTTATTTCCATTACTATTTGTTCTCTATAAAATTAAAAACTTATTCAGATCATCTCTGGAGGGTCTACTAGACAACCCTAGAAGTCCACTGAAAGGATATATTATTTGTCCATTTCCAAATCTTTGAAAATATTTCTGAAATTATAGGTAGATATAATATAAGACAAAATTGCCTTTTATAAATGACTATATTGTTCTATCTATTCTCAATTTTGAGAAATACAGCAATTCAGTTAGACCAATTTTTAGACTGCTTATTTAAACTTCCTGTCATTCTTTCATTGTGGAATAAAATTCGCACATCCACTAATCTCATGCCCAAAATATAATTCTTTTCTTTCTGCCACTATAAAATAAAGTTAAAAGAGATAATAGTTAATTGATTTCAGATTAGTAAAGAGAAAAATATCTTGTTTTCTTTTATGAACAATAAGGACCATGATTTTGTTCTTGAGCACACCCATGGCTATTATTCTTTTTCAAAAAAGAATTGAATAGCATTTTTTTTTTTATTGGTAAGGGAATTGCAACCCTTGGCATGGTGTGGACTGCACCATGCTCAGCCAGTGAGCGCACCGGCCATCCCTATATGGGATCCGAACCCGTGGCCTCAGAGCTACCAGCGCTGCACTCTCCTGAGTGAGCCACGGGGCTGGCCCTGAATAGCATTTTTTACAAACTGAATTAAGTCCCCAAATTTATATAGTGCAGTCCCAGCCCCCATTACCTCAAAATTTGGTTTTATTTGAGGACGTGATTATTGCAAATCATACTAGAGTAGGGTGGGATTATAATCCAATATGACTAGTGTTCCTCATAAAAAGGAGAAAGTGGAACACAGACAATATGAAGAGAGAATGCCATGTGAAACGAAGGCAGAGGTCAGGGTGAGGCTTCTACAAACAAGGAAATGCCAAAGATTATCAGCAAACCACCAAAACTGAGGCAAAAGGTAGGTAACAGGCTTTCTCTCACTATCAGAGGGAACCAACCCTGCCAACACCTTGATCTTGGACTTAGAGCCTCTAGAACTGTGAAACAATAAAGTACTGTCAATTAAACTACCCAGTTTGTGGAACTTTGTTATATCAGTCTTAGCAAACTAATGTAGCTTTTAAGAGCTAAATTTTAAAGCTACTTTATAAATGAAACAGGAAGAGGAACTATATTAGCCTTATGAAATTGGCAATAGATATGACAATAGTAAAAGACCAGGATACAGTAGGACTTACTACAGCAAGTGGAACTTATTGGGGAGTGGCGAAAAAATAAGTGTGCTTATGTACAATGGATTCATTTATAAAGATCTTAGAAAGTCAGGCAGAGATTATTTAAGTTGAGACTGTACACAAAAAGTTTTTGAATAGATGTGTAAAGAGATCAAGTCTAAAAGAGCTAGTTAAAATTTAGAAAAAAATTGAGACAAACTATGATTTGCAAAATATATTAAATTTAGAAGCCTTCTCAGAAACGGGGTTTTTTTATTGCTGGAAAAATTAGAATCTATTTTTATTAAATTCTTACAATAAAAAAATATTTTTCAGGGTTTGTATTAGTCAGACTTCTCCAGAGAAACAGAACCAATACAATGTGCGTGTGTGCGTGTGCGCGCGCATAGAGAGAGAGAGAAAGAAAGAAATAGATTTATTTTAATAAATTGGCTAATGTAATTGTGGGAGCTGGCAAGTCCAAAATCTAGGAAAGAACTGATGTTGTAGTTTGAGTTTGAAGACAGTCTGGAAACAGAATTTTATTTTCCTTGGGGGATCACAGTATTTTTTTTTTCTCTTAAGGCCTTTAACTAACTGGCTGAAGCCCACCTACATTATGGACAGTGAACAGCTTTACTGAAAGTCTACTGATTTAAATGTCAATCTCACTCAAAAATACCTTCACAGTGATATCCAGATTGGTATTTGACTAAATATTCGCATACTATGACCTAGCCAAAGATGACACAGGAAATTAACTGTCAAAGTATTTAACCAATAAAAAGCTCATTATCATCTCTAATTTTCTGGTTTTATATTTTGTTGTAAATATCTTGTGTAAATGTAGCACCTTCCAATAACTTTTTGAAAAAATGTATGCTTAAGATATATTTTCAATTATTTGTCAAATATTTACTTAGCACTTATCATATAAAAAGCTTTGTGAGAGTGACATCAACAAGACAGCCAAATAGATGACCCCTGGCTCCAGTTCCCCTCACAGAAAGTCCATCTAGCAACCACCTACAGATAAGAACACCGTCTTGAATATATTAGAACTTGGGAGTGAGGCTGAGACATCCTCTTGAACCACATATCTGAGAAAAACCACATAAGAAGAATAAGAGAAATGGTTTTACTTTGACTGTATTACACTGCCCCCAAGCCACACAGCAACACACAGAAAGGATTTGCCTGTGCCTACAGTTTCTACACTGTGGAAAAATGAGCCTGAGGTGGAATTCAGCTTCCTCAATATTCTGGACCACATCACAGGAGGCCCACATTTGTCTCAGCAAACAATGGGGGTATCAGCAGGGCTAGACCACCTGGGGTCAGTTTGAAACAAAAAATTGGGTGGGGCTCACAAGAAACAGCACATAGATCTTGGTGGTGGTGTGGCTCTGCTTTTTTTTTTTTTTTTTTTTTTTCAATTGGCCAGCAGAGGTGCCCAAACAGAGAAATCAGCAACCATCCTCATTCTGCAGGAAGTACAATTGATAGGTCTCCCAGGCATGAGTATCTACCCAGCTACCCCACACATCATCAGAGCTCTGCATAAGGCTCCCCCAGTTAGGGAGGCATGTGATGCCCATGCATATCAATGAAGCAAAGCATCTGGCCTCATCTGACAACAGCAGCTGAGTTATGACCACTCCGAGCATCAAAGCTCTTCATAAGGCTCTGCTGGGCAGGAAGGCATGCCCATATCTGTACATATCTGTGGAGCAGAACATCTGTCCATGCCTTACCCTAAGAGTCTAGCAGTGACCCTGCTTATGATGGGAGCCCAGGCTGTGGCCCTGCCCAACTACAGATTCCAAAGAATGGTACTCTCAAGTCAGGGAATACAGTCTCTAATCCTTCCTGAACAGAGCCTAGCCAGCACCTCCACCTGACTGCATATCCCAGCCAGTGGTTCTACTGGACTGCAAAGCATAGCCAGCAGCCCCATCTAACCTCAGTGCACAGACAACAGCCCAGACTAACTAGAAAACCTAGCAACAAGCTCTATTTGCCCGTGGTTATTAGCAGATGGCCCACCCAGAACCCTAGGCTAGACTAAATATGCCAAAAGAACATCTCCAAAGGCCAGAAGATGTGGACACTTCCTCAAGTGCACAGACACCAACTCAAGGACATAAGAATTACAAAAAATCAGAAAATTGTGATACCATCTAAAGAAATTAATAAAGCTTCAATAATGGACTCTAAAGAAATAGAGATCTATGAAATTAGTGACAAAGAATTCAGAATAATCCTTTTAGAGCAGTTCATGTAAATACAAGAAAATACAGATGGAAAATTCAATACAATATGGAAAACAACACACAAAAAAATGAGATTTGACAAAAACATAGAAAGAATAAAAAATAGAAACCAAAGAGAAAGAATACAACTAAACTGAAAATTTCAATAGAAGGCTTTAATAGCAGACTCAATCAAACAGAGCAAAGAATCAGTGAGCACAAAGATGGGACATTTAAAATACAGTCAATGGAACAAATAGAAAAGAAAAATGAAAATGGATGAAGAAACTATATGGGTATTATGGGACACTTCAAGATAAATGGTATTTGCATAATAGGAATTTAGGAAGAAAAAGATAGAAAAACAGCCAGAAAGTATATTTAAGAAAATAATGGCTGAAAACTTTCCAAATCTGAGGAAAGGCACCAACAACCAGCTACAGGAATCTCAGAGGTTTTCAGTCAAATTCAAACCAAAGAGGAATTCACCAAGACACGTCATAATCAAAGTATCAAAAATGAAATACGAAGAATTCTGAAATCAGCAAGAGATAAGAAACACATCAAATATAAAACAGTCCCAATATGGCAATCTCTAGATTTCTCAGCAAAAGCCCTGCAGGACAAGAGAGAATGGTAAAATATATTCAAAGTTTTGAATGAAAAAAACTGCCAATCAAGAATACCTTACTCAGCACTGCTATCATTCAGAAATGTTGCAAAAATAATAGTAATAATACAATTAAAAAATGTGCAAAGGATCCGCATAGATCTTTCTCCAAGAAAGACTTATAAATGGACAACACACATATAAAAAAATGTTCGACATCACTAATTATAGGGAGAAAAAATCATAAGTGTTAGCAAGGATGTGTATAAAAGGGAACCCTTATACATTGTGAGTGGGGATGTAAGTTGGTACAGCTGTTATGAAAAACAGTGTGGAGATATTTCAAAAAAATTAAAAATAGATCTACCATGTGATCTAGAAACCCCACCTTAAGAGATGATTGGTTAGTGAGGACTGTGCCCTCATGAATGGATTAATGGGTTAATTATTGAATGGGTTATCAGAAAGTAGTTTTAATGGCTTTATTAGAAGAGCAAGTGAGCACATGAACTCTTTCTCATGCCATTCTTGCCATGTGATACCCTGTGTTGTCATGGGACTTTGCAGGGTGTCCCCATCAAGAAGAAGGCCCTCACCAGATGTGTTCCCTGGACTGTGGACTTCCCAGCCTCTAAAACAGTAATAAATTAATGTAATTTCTTTATAAATTACCCAGTGTCAAGTTTTCTACGTGACAGAAAATGGACTAATACAAAGGAGGAAATCCTGTCATTTGTGTCAACAAAGATGAACTTGGAAGAAATTATGCTAAGTGAATTAAGCCAGGCACAAAAAGACAAATGCTGTATGATCTCACTTATATGTGGAATCTAACATACTCAAATGCATAGAAGTACATAGTTGAATGGTGGTTACCAGGGGTTGAGGGGGGGGGGTGAGGGAAAGGGGAAATATTGGTCAAATGGTAAAAAATATCCATTAGAAAGGAACAATAAGTTTTTGAGGTATATTCAACAGCAGCATGACGATAGTGCTGTATATTTCAAAATTGCTAAGAGAATGAATTTCAAATTTTACACCACAAAAAATAAGTTGGTTTATGAATATGTTAATTAGTTTGATTTAATCATTCCACATTTTTTATCACACTATAGATTGTAGTGACAGCAGCAAGATGGCTGACGAGAGGTTCCTGGTGCTCATCACCACCCCCCCACACAAAAGGATCCAAACAATAAATAAAATTCTACATTTTGACTCCAGTGTTTGAAAGAGAAAGTTGGAGTATAGCAAAGAAGTGGGAGAATCCCTGTGGAGCACAGAAACCCAGGATTACAACATAGAGAGGGGAATGGAGAACCCTGCTTCTGCCATCCCATCTCCCCTTCTAGGATCAATTCAGAGCCAGAAGGAAATTTCCCTTTTTAGGAAAAGGTAAGGAGGAGGCCCCAAGCAGCCCCCAGCACTGCTATAGACACCTGCAGTCCTTGCTACAGTAAAATCTTGCAGTCCTCACAGGTTCTGAGCCCCATTTGGGGAGCTGCCTAGAGTCCACATGGCTGTATTGCTCCACAGTAGGGGCCCATGTTGTGCACCCTCTGTCTCTCATGACCTAAGCTGCTATAGCATGGCACTACTTTGAAACTGGAGCTACTTCAAGAGTTTGCACTGCTCTGAGGGACAGTAGTTACTATATCTCTCTATCCCTAAGTCTCCACATTCAGTTCACCATGCTCACATAGGTGGCTTCAGTGACACAACTCTGGATATTTGGAGTCTAGGCACAAAACAATGGAAGTGACTACTGCTTCTGAGTCTATACAGTAAACCAACCTCCCAAGAAACAAGCACTACACAGTGGGGCAGCCAGCTCCAGGCTGGTGAACCCACCACATGTGTGCACCCTTGGCCTGAAAAATAGTACAGCAGCCCTGCTCCTGGTGAGCCTGCTCCTGAGCATGCAAACCTGCTGCATGTGTGCACTTCAGCCTGAAAACAAGCCAGTACACCCCTCACCCAGTAAAGCTGCACCACATCTACCACAAACTCCCATAGCTTAGGCCACTGAGACACTCACAGACATCTCGATGTGAATAATAGCTGAACATACTACAAGAAGTTGACTCTTACTGCATCTACCCAGAACCAAAGCCAACTGACCACCTCCCCCCCACCCCCCGCACCCATCTATAAGAAAAAGTCTTTCCCTATGAAAACTACTTTATAAGATTGGAAGAAGTGACTGTTCTACCAAATGCAGATATCAATGTAGAAATACAAGGAACATGAAAAAACAAGGAAACATGTAGCTTCCAAAAGAACACAATAATTCTCCAGTAATAGACCCCAAAGAAAAGGAAATTTATGAAATAACTGAAAACAAATTCAAAATAATAATCTTAAAGAAACTTAGCAAGATACAATAGAATACATATAAACAATTCAGTGAAATCAGGCAAACAATTTATGATCTGAACAAGAATTTCAACAAAGTGGTAGATATCATAAAAATAAAACTAGCAGAAATCTTGGAGTGAAAAAAAATCAATAAATGAAATAAAAATACAATTGAGAACTGCAACAACAGAATAGATCAAACAGAAGAAAGAATTTCTATCCTTGATGATAGGTTTTTCTTTTTTTAATAACCCAGTAAAAGGGAAAAAAATAATAAGAATTAAAAAAAATGAAGAAAACTTACAAGAATGAATAGTATTATATTGTGTATATCCACATTTTCTTTACCCTTTAATCCATTGTTGGATTCCATTCCACCTAAGTTGATTCTATATCTTGGCTATTCTGAATATTGCTGCAATAAACCTGGGAGTGCAGATATCTCTTGGAGATACTGATTTTATTTCCTTTGGCTGTATAAGCAGAAATGGGATTGCTGCATTTTTATGTAGTATTCTCTTTAACAAAGATTGAAAAGAAAGCAATCAAGAATATTAACAAAATTATAATTGCTTTTAAGTTGCATGTTTATTTGGTAATGCTCAGTTTTGACTTCTAGTTAATTGAGGATAAAAATAAAAAATAAAAAAAATATTTTTAGAAAAAATAATATGTTACAGAATGCCTGTCTGAAATATCAGATATCATATAAATATGCTGAATATTACAAATATATGGTAATCCCATAAACTAGTGCACCATGAAATTTGAAGCAATATTTTGACTTTAAAACATCGAAGATGCAATTAAATGCTTTAGGATCTTAATTAAAAAACGAAAATCTCTTTTTGAGATTTTTTATCTTTCTCACTTTTTCAATACAATTCATATTTTTTAGTAACATCTGTATTATCAGTTCAAATATATAAGAACAAGAAAAATGACTACATCATAAATCTCACCTACCACATATACTACTACATGTATTGGGCATAAAATTCTCATGATGAACTTTATTTTAATCATTTTTGAATACTGTGGACATTATTTATATTACATTACACTTCTTTAATCTCTGCCCTAAAGGCATCATAATGAGAATTGTCTGTAACGTCAGATCAGTGCCAAATGTAGTAAATAAACCAACTCCATTTGGTATACATAGAGTATAGATTTCCGTCTTCAATTGTCTGAATAGTGGTGTTTCATCTCTTAAACTGAACACCCAACATTGTCATTTCTTCTCCTCAATACCTCTATTAACCTACTCTGTGCTTGATAAAGCTCTCTCCAAGCTCTCTGTCTTTCTCAATGCAACTGCCCCCTAATCTAATGAGCCCAGATTTTTCATTTTAAGGGGATTTGGATTCAGCTAAAGAGGAAAAGGACACAAGGGAGCATAGAGATGATAGAAGATATTTTTTTGTCTCTGTAGGGAGAGGGCCAACATAAAATGCTCTGCATTTATCTTCCTACAAATGAATAGGTAATTCAAAAATAAATCCAGAATCCTGGTAGAGCTTAGTCCATTATATTCTTATTCTTTGTTACTTTAATTCCTAAACTCCAGATTGTAAGGCAGGAAAAAACACAGAAGAGGGAGTGGGAGAGCCAAACTGCTAATCTGTTTAGGATAGTGTCTGTATTTCTGGTGGAGAACCCAAAAACCCAGGAGTTCCACTGAGAGATAAGAACAATGCCATATTAATATCACAATAAATACAAACACAAATTTGTTTACAAACTTTTTGATACTAATCTTTTAAAATTTTTTGTCCCCTATCTCGTCCACCCAGATGTATTCAATTTCTAGTGATTGCATGTGTACATCCGGTAGGCAGAGGACTGGGTGATAAATTGGGACTGCAGTAGGCATAGTTGAATAATCAAACAGCATTATTCAGGATAAGCCATACATAAAATAAATACATATAGACATAGACAGCTTTCACTGTTTTCAGGAATTGTTTTACTCAAATGTAGTAAAGTTTCAGGTTGCTGGCTAAGGCTTCTCATCTTATTAATATATTCAGAACCTTTTAGAATACAATATTTTTATAGAACCTGCTAGACGTGGTTGACCCATAAATTATTACAAATAATCAGACAAGTGATAGGAATGTGAACCCAGGAAGAGCACAAGGCCAGTAAAATTTCTAGTTGATTTGAAGCCAGCCAGTTTTGTCCCATGTTTTTCTGTTATGTAGCCAAGTGATTTGGTCCAAACTAACAAACAGATGGAAGTATGGATTTCAGGACAATTAAATACAGAAAATTTTCACAATATATCACAATTACATAAACACTTGTGGTAGGGTTTGTTATGTTGGAATACTGTGAGAACTCCAACTGGAAATAAGATGTTTTGACTTTTCTCAACTACCTAGAGAAAGACAGCTTAATCATTACACATAGATTTTAATATTTAAA
Organism: Galeopterus variegatus; assembly: GCF_000696425.1. Lineage (NCBI taxonomy): Eukaryota > Metazoa > Chordata > Mammalia > Dermoptera > Cynocephalidae > Galeopterus > Galeopterus variegatus. Next base: position 229,282 of record NW_007728387.1, read on the forward strand.
AATCTTGAAAGCATTCTTCCAGTATTAACAAAGGTTCGCTATCCAACACTGTCAAAACCTCTTGTTTATAGGACCCTACTGAAAGAATCTTGACAATAAATGAGGTACTGTGCCTTCAGTATAGTAGATTTTATGTTAATAGAAGTTTATGCTTTTTGTTTTATGTGGAACAGGGTACTTACTCTTAAGATGCATATTTGAGACTTGATAAAAGTAGCAAAGGAAAAGAATATTAATGAAGGCATAAATTCCAAGGTCTGCCTATTAGGAAAAAGTGATGGTACCCCCACACATCTGCCAATCACTAGGATTCATACAAATCCTTCGGATCTGTAAACATTCAGAATCCTCATACTTCATGCTGTGGACTTTGATTAAAAGATTCAACTATAAGAAAAAAAGCTTATTCAATTCTCAAAACAAGTTAATCTTTTTTTCCAAGAAGAAATGAACTTATTAATGTATTTAATGCCATTGACCTATAGCTTTGCTAAGAAACAATAGAGAATTATCTTAAAATGTGTTTCTTAGTCATCAAGGTGTTATCAAATACCTCAAAATTAGTAGACATTTTAATAATTTTTATCCATCCATACTATTTTAAATTAGGGGTTCTTTTTGTTTCTAGTTATATTTGATCTTACTTATTTTATTAATTATATAAAATCAAACAATATTTAAAAAATTTTTTAATTGAAAAATAATGGATATTTATGAGGTAAAGAGTTGATTATAAGTAATTGTGTACATTATGTGATGATCAAATCAATATTACTAGCATGTTCATCATTACAAATCATTATTATTCTTTGACCCTTACCCAATTGCCTCCTAATGCCCCTCCCACTCCCCCTTTTCCAGCTCTAGTAACTATAGGTGTGTTCTCTCCTTCTGAAAGTTCAGCGTCTTTTCTTTCTTTCTCTCTCTCTCCCTTCCTTCCTTCCTTCCTTCCTTCCTTCCTTCCTTCCTTCCTTCCTTCCTTCCTTCCTTCCTTCCTTCCTTCCTTCCTTCCTTCCTTCCTTCCTTCCTTCCTTCCTTCCTTCCTTCCTTCCTTCCTTCCTTCCTTCCTTCCTTCCTTCCTTCCTTCCTTCCTTCCTTCCTTCCTTCCTTCCTTCCTTCCTTCCTTCCTTCCTTCCTTCCTTCCTTCCTTCCTTCCTTCCTTCCCTCCCTCCCTCCCTCCCTCCGTCCTTCCTTCCTTCTTTCCTTCCTTTCCTAGCTGCCACTTACAAGTGAAGACATGCAGTATTTCTCTTTCTGTGCCTGGCTTATTTCACTTAACATAATTTTCTCCAAGCTTATCCATGTTGCTGCAAATGGCAGAATTTCATTCTTTTTTATGGTTGAGTAGTATTCCATTATGTAGACATACCACATTTCCCATATCCAGTCATCCATTAATGGACATTTAGATTGGTTCCGTATCTTGGCTATTGTAAATAGAGCTGTGAAGAACATGGGAGTGCAGGTATTCTTTCGACATGATGATTTCCATTCCTTTAGGTATGTATACCCAGAAGTGGGATGGCTGGCTCATATGGTAGTTCTAGCTATAGTTGTTTCAGAAGCTTCCATACTGTTTTCCATAATGGATGTACTAATTTACAGTCCCACCAACAGTGTAGAAGAGTTTGCTTTTCTGCACATCCTCACCAGCATTTGTTATATTCAGTCTTTTTGATAAGAGCCAGTCTAGGTTGGGGTGAGATGACATCTCAATGTGGTTTTGATTTGCATTTCCCTAATACTTAGTGATGCTGAGCATTTTTTTTCATGTACCTGTTGGCCATTTGTATGTCTTCCTTGAGAAATGTCTATTAAGCTCCTTTGCACATTTTTTAATTGGATTATTTGCTTTTTAATGTGAAGTTGTTTAAGTTCCTTGTATATTCTGGATATTAATCCCTTGTTGGATGTATAGATTGCAAATATTTTTTCCCATTCTGTAGGCTGTTTTTTCACTCTGTTGATTGTTTCCTTTGATGTGCAGAACCTTTTTAGTTTAATATAATCCCATTTTTAAATTTTTTCTTTTGTTGCTTGTGCTTTTGAGGTCTTATTCATAAAGTCTTTGCCCAGTCCTACATCCTGAAGTGTTTCCCCTACGTATTTTTCTAGGAGTTTTATATTTTCAGGTCTTATACTTAAGAGTTTAATCCATTTTGAGTTGATTTTGGTATATCACAAGATGTATGGGTCTAGTTTTATTCTTCTACACGTGGGTGTCCGGTTTTCTCAACACCATTTACTGAAGAGGCTGTCCTTTCCCCAGTGTATGTTATTTGTGCCTTTGTGGAAGATCAGTTGACTCTATGTACATGGGTTGATTTCTGTGTTCTCTCTTCTGTTCCATTGATGCATGTGTCTGTTTTTATGCCACATGCTGATAGGGTTACTTTAGCTTTGTAGTATATTTTGAAGTCAGGTAGTATAATGCATCCAGTTTTATTTTCTTAGGATTGCTTTGGCTATTTGGAGTCTTTTGTTGTTCCATGTGAATGCTAGGATTGTTTTTTTCGGTTTCTCTGAAGAATGGCATTGGTATTTTGATGGAAATTGCATTGAATTTGTAGATGACTTCGTGTAATATGGGCATTTTTCACAGCATAATTCTTCCCATCTATGAACATGGAATGTCTTTCCATCTTTTGGTGTCCTGTTTAATTTGTTTCAGCAGTGTTTTGTAGTTCTCACTGTACAGACCTTTCTCCTCTTCAGTTAAACTTATTCCTAGGTATTTTATTCTTTTGTTAGCTATTTAAATAGGCTTGTTTACTTGATTTCTTTTTCTGCTTGTTTTTTGTTGCTTTATAAGCACACTACTAATTTGGGGGGTATTGATTTTGTATTCTGCAACTTTACTGAATTTGTTCATGAGCTCTAGGAGGTTTTGGTAGAGGTTGTGAGTTTTTTCTCTATATAGAATCATGTCACCTGCAAACAGGGACAGTTTGACTTTGTCTTTTCCAATTTGGATGCCCTTTATTTCTTTCTCTTGCCTGATTGCTCTGGCTAGCATTTCAAAAAATCAGTTGTGTTTTTATACTCCAACAATGAACTAGCAGAAAAAGAAATCAAGAAAGCAAGCCCATTTACAATAACTACCAAAAAAATGAAATACCTAAGAATGACTTTAACCAAGGAGATGAAAGATCTCTACAATGAGAACTACAAATCACCGCTAAAAGAAACTAAAGAGGACACCAAAAGATGGAAAGACATTCCATGTTCATGGATTGGAAAAATTAACATTGTGAAAATGTCTACATCACCCAAAGTGATCTACAGACTCGTTGCAATCCCTGTTAAAATACCAATGACATAGAGTAGTGAGAGTGGGCATCCTTGTATTGTTCCTGTTCTTAAAGGAAAAGCTTTCAGCTTTTTCCCATTCTGGATGATATTGGCAGTGGGTTTATCATATATGGCTTGTATTCTGTTGAGATACTTTCCTTCTATGCCTAATTTGTTGAGGGTCTTTATCATGAAGGTATGCTGAATTTTGTCAAATGCTTTTTTTGTATTTATTAAGATAGTAATATGGTTTTTGTCTTTGCTTTTGTTGATGCAGTGCATCACATTTATTGATGTGTGTATGTTGAACCATCCTTGCATCCCTGGGATGAGTTCCACTTAATCATGGTGTATAATCTTTTTGATGTGCTATTGTATTCTGTTTGCTAATATCTTGTTGAGAATTTTTGCATCATTGTTTATCAGTGACGTTGGCTTGTAGTTTTCTTGTTTTGTAGTGTCTTTGTCTGATTTTGGCCTCATAGAATGAGTTTGGGAGAATGGTCTCTTTCAATTTTTTGCAATAGTTTGAAAAGGATTGGTATTGATTCTTCTTTAAAGGTTTGGTAGAATTCAGCAGTGAAACTATCTGGCTCTGGGATTTTTCTTTTCTGGAAGACTGGTGATTACTGATTCAATCTCCTTGCTCATCATTGATCTATTTAGGTCTCTAGTTTAAAAAAGTTTTATAATTATATGTCATAATATGGATTTCTTAAAGTTTATCCCATTTCTAATTTACTGAGCTCCTGAATCTTTTGCAAATTTGAATCCTTTCAGTCATTATTTCTTTGAATACTTTTTCAGCCCCACCCACCTTCTCTTCTTCAAGGTTATAATTTTAGATAAAAAAAGACCAAGTCTATGTTCTACAATGCTTTAATATTTAGGGGTTGAGAAGATGATGAAGTTGAGAATAATGTGTGTATTCTGGAAGCTAAATATATAAAGTGTTCTCAAGAGTAGAAAGTCAACAGCTGCGTCAAATAACTCTAATATTAGGTCAGAATTGGCAAAAGAAAAAAAAAGAAAACACTTTCTTTTCATAAAGCTGTATTTATATCATTATTTTTTGGTGGAGCAATTTTGCTTATTTGTCTCTATATTTTATTTTATTTTATTTTATTTTATCAATATACAATGTAGTTGATTTTCATGTACCTTCCCTGATTCCTCCCTCCCCCCTCCTTCTCCCCCCTACCACCAATCAACATCATATCTGTTCACTGGTCTTAACAAGTCCAAGGAACTGTGATTATTGTGTCTTCTTCCCCACTCCCCCATTTGTTTGTGTATTTATTTATTTATTTTTAGCTCCGACAAATAAGTGAGAACATGCAGTATTTCTCTGTCTGTGCCTGACTTATTTCACTTTACATAATTTTTCTAAGTCCATCCATCTTGCTGTGAATGGTAGTAGTTCATTCTTTTTTTATAGCAGAGTAGAATTCCATTGTGTAGATAGACCATATTTTCTGTATCCACTCATCTGATGATGGATATTTGGGCTGGTTCCAAATCTTGGCCATTGTAAATAGTGCTGCAATAAATATTGGAGTACAGGTATCCCTTTGACATGATGATTTCCATTGCTCTGGGTATATTCCTAGCAGTGGAAAAGCAGAGTCATATGGTAGATCTACCTGTAATTGTTTGAAAAAAGTGCAAACCATTTTCCATAAAGGCTACACCATTTTGGAGTCCCACCAATAGTGTAGGAGAGTTCCTTTTTCTCCACAACCTCACCAGCATTTATCACTCTCAGTCTTTTGGATATTAGCCATCCTGACTGGAGCAAAATGATATCACAGTGTGGTTTTGATTTGCATCTCCCGAATGCTGAGTGATGCTGAGCAATTTTTCATGTGCCTTTTGGCCTTTCATATATCTTCCTTTGGGAAACGCCTATTTAGCTCCTTTGCCCATTTTTTGAATTGGGTTACTTGTTTTTTGCTGTAAAGTTGTTTGTGTTCCTCGTATATTCTGGATATTAATCCTTTGTCAGATGGATATTTTGCAAATATTTTCTCCCACTCCATTGGTTGTCTTTTAACTCTGTTGATTGTTTCTTTTGCTGTGCAGAAGCTTTTTAGTTTGATATAATCCCATTTGTTTATTTTTCCTTTGGTTGCATATGCTTTTGGGGTTGGATTCATGAAGTCTGTACCCAATCCTACTTCCTGGAGTGTTTCCCCTATGTTTTCTTTAAGGCATTTTATTGTTTCAGGATATATATTTAATTATTTAAGAGATTGAAGCTGTTATCAGAAGGCCCCCAACAAAGAAATGCCCAGGACCAGATGGGTTCACTGCAGAATTCTACCAAGCATTCAAGGCAGAATTGATACCAATTCTCTACAAACTATTCCAAAAGATTGAAACAGAGGCCATTCTCCCAAACTCATTCTGTGAAGCAAACATCACCCTGATATCAAAACCAGACAAAGATATAACAAAAAAAGAAAACTACAAGCCAATATCCTTGATGAATATAGATGCAAAAATCCTCAATAAAATAATAGCTAACAGAATACAGCAACACATACATAAAATTATACTCCATGATCAAGTGGCATTCATCCCAGGGATGCAAAGTTGGTTCAACATATGCAAATCAATAAATGGATAAACCACACCAATAAAACCAAAGACAAACACCATATGATCATCTCTACAGATGCTGAAAAAGCATTTGACAAAATTCAACATTTGTTCATAATAAAGACTCTCTACAAGTTAGGTATAGATGGAAAGTATCTGAACATAATTAAAGCCATATATGATAAGCCCACTGTCAATGTCATCCTGAACATGGAAAAGCTTAAGAACAGGAACAATACAAGAATGCCCACTCTCACCACTTTTATTCAACATAGTGTTGGAAGTACTAGCCAGAGCAGTCAGAGAAGAGAAGTAAATAAAGGGCATTCAGGTTGGAAAAGATGAAGTCAAACTGTCCCTATTTGCAGAGGACATGATTCTATATGTCGAACAGCCCAAAGCCTCCGCAAAAAAATCTTACAGTTCATAAGCGATTTCAGCAAAGTTTCAGGATGCAAAATCAACACAAAAAAATCAGTAGCATTTCTATACTCTAACAGTAAACATGCAGAAATAGAAATCAAGAAAGCTAATCCGTTTATTATAGCCACCAAAAAAATAAAATACTTAGGAATAAAGTTAAACAAGGATGTGAAAAACCTCTACAAAGAGACTACAAACAACTGTTGAGAGAAATTAGAGAGGACACAAGATGATGAAAAGATACCCCATCCTCTTAGATTGGAAGAACTAACATTGTGAAAATGTCCATACCACTCAAAGTGATCTACAAATTCGATGCAATCCCCATCAAAATTCCAATGACGTTTTTCTCTGAAATGGAAAAACTATCCTAATATTTATATGGAATACCAAAAAACTACAAATAGCCAAAGCAATTCTGAACTAAAATAAATAAATAAATAAATAAATAAATAAATAAAGCTGGAGGCATAACACTACATGACTTTAAACTATACTACAAAGCTATAATAACCAAAACAGCATGTTACTGGCATAAAATCAAACACATGGATCAATGGAATAGAATAGAGAATCCAGAAATCAACCCATATGCCTACAGCCATCTAATTTTTGACAAACACATCAAGTCTATACACTGGGGAAGAGAATGCCTTTTCAGCAAATGGTTCCGGGAAAACTGGATATCCATATGCAGGAGAATGAAACTAGACCCATACCTCTCACCATATACCGAAATCAACTCAAAATGGATTAAAATATTTATATGATATTTTATAAATATCTGTTAAGCTACTTGTCCTTTTTCCTAGTTTAACTTTTAGTTGTAAACCTAAATCCTGTCATTTACTTGAAAAAACTTTTATTAAATACCTACTGTATTTTAGGCAAATTAATGGCAGCATAACTGAGAACAAACACAGATTTGCTCTCTAACTTAATGGACATTCAGTTTAATAAGAAAGCTATGTATTAATCAAGTAAACTTACAAGCAAATATAAAATTAAATATGTGACTAGTGCTTCACAAAGAAGATATATGTATTTTTTTAGAAGAGCATGTCACTGGGTGATTTGATGCAACCATGGGAGTCTGAGAAGGCTTTCCTGTGAAAAAAGTTGATTCAAGATTTGAAGAATGTGTAGAAGTTAATTAGGCTAAGAGAAGAGAGAGAGGGGTGTGTATTCTAGACAAAGGGAACAGCAAGCGTATAGTTTTCTTTTGGCGTATGTAGCTTTGTACTAAATCAATGGCTGCGTGGCTAGAACACAAGAAGTCATATGCAGAGTATTATAAAATGAGTTTGAAGGGGTATGTAGAATTAAAATCATTTTAGGATTTATAGCTCATTTTACAGAGTGAGCTATATATTTCTATCATATATCCTGTATATGCTTTTTCTGGGTATAGAATTCTTGGTTGACTATTTTGTTTCTTTATATATTTTATATGTCTATCATATATTTTAGAAATATTTATTAAGTCCTTATTATATTCTAGGCACTATGTCAAGATCTGAGTATTAATACATTGGTAAGCAAAATCAGATATGATCAATTACCTCTTAAAACTTATAGAATAATGGGGGGCATACATTAATTATAAGCAAAATAATGTATGCTCAGTAGCTCAAGTGTCCACAGAAGTTATTGAGTTACTTTAGGGTGTGAGGTCAGGATGAGATTTGCGTTTCAAAAATCAGCTTTTTTTGACAGACTATTGAGGGAGGACATGAGGTGGAGGGCTTGGGGAATGAATATTTACCAGAGTAATGCAGTACCAGATTAAAAACTGATGATAAATTGGACATCTTAGGACTTTGGAGATGAAAAGTTGATGGATTTATAAGCTATTTAGCACAAAAATCATAAAATAAAGTTTTTATAAAAGCAATATAATGGCAGAAAGAATACCCATTGTTTTCTGATTTCTTCTTAAGTAACTGACAACAATTTCTCTTCTTAATATATCTTCTTAATAGGTTATTCAAGCTATATATTTAACCCTGAATAAAAAACAGATTTGCTTCTGCACCTTGCTATTTTTTGAAACTCTTTTTGCCTAGGTTATATTTATAGTGGTGACATGAACTTCAAAGATACTATTTATAATGTATTCAATTTCACTTATTCAACTTCACTTATTTTTATCATTTAATTGCCACTTGATAAGATTTTCATAGTTTAAATCATTTGAGTTTTATTTCTCATTTAGTCTTCACTAATATTTTATGTATGTACTAAACCTTACAGACATTGTAAATGTCACATTCAGCTGATGGGATATTTCAAATTTAACAAGCACTCATTTGCACTTTAATAACTTTAACAACAAGGATATGGATAAATTGCAATCTTCCTACACTATTGGTTAGAATATAAAATATTGGAGCCACTTTGGAAAATTGGCAGTTCCTCAAAAAGTTAAATACAGAATTATCATGTGACCCTGTAATTCCACTCCTAGGTACATGGCCAAGACACTTGAAATAGGTACTTAAACACATACTTGGACATGAATGCTCAGAGCTGCATTATTAATAATAGCCAAAATTAGCAATAACCCAAATGTTCATCAGTTGATGAATGGATAAATAAAATGTGGTATATCCATGCAATGGACTACTATTCAGCAATAAAAAGGCATGTGGTACAGGTACATGCTATAACATGGGTGAACCTTGAAAGCATCATGCTATGTGAAAGAAACTAAACAACTGTTTGATTCCATTTATATGAACTGTTCAGAATGGGCAAATATATAAAGACAGCAAGTAGATTTGTGGTTACCATGGGCTAGTGGGGATTGACTACTAATAAGTGTAAGGTTTTCTGGGGCTGATTAAAAATGTTCTGGAATTAGATAGTAGTGATGACTGCACAATCTTGTGACTTACTAAAGATCACTGAATTGTACAGTTTAAAAGTTTGAATTTTATGATATATGAATTATATGTCAGTTAAACTAAGAAGAAAGAAAAAATTAACTGGAAATAATGTTTCAAAATAAAAAAGGTTTAAAAACAGTTTATAAATGTGTATGTTAAATGTTAATCCAATTTAGTATGAAAACATACACACAGAGAATAATTTCAAATATACAGCAAACTTGTAAACTTAATTATTTCAGTATGGTACCATTTTAGTTGATTTTTATTTTCAAATTTTAGTCTTATTTTTATTTTTTAATGAACAATGTTTATAATAAAATAACTAAGCTATTTTCAAAGCTCTAGCGATGTAAAGGAGACTGAAACAGTTTCTGATTTTGTGACCACATTATTTTGCATAAAGCTGTAATAAATCATCTTTAAGGAAGGTACTTTGTTATTTTTTATTTCAGTGGAAGATTAGAGTGGGATGGAGCAAATCTAATTAGGGCTAACCTAAATCCAGAAGTATTCAGGGAAACAATATACCTATTGTCTTTTCTTAACAAGATCATAGCCAATAGCCATAACTTTGTTAATAATCAGGAACTATTTGGGGGAAAGTTTTTTCAAAAATAAGAAACCTTAGTAATATTTCACTAATTCAAATTCATCATAATCGCAAACATATTTATATGTCTGAACCAGTCTTCCTACTCTGAATCAAATCCTATATAATTTTTTGGAGGTTGAAAATATGGACTCAACTACCAGCCAGTCTTAGATATAATTTCCAGCTTTGCAACATATTAATTTTACAAACTTGGGCAAATCACCTAGACTCTTATCTTTAGTTTCCTATCTGAAAAATACTTTAGGGTCTTATTCCTCTCTTTTATTCCTTCCCAGTATCATAGTTATTCAGCGTCAAGGCATATAGTGTCTATTAAATATCAGTAAAATAGAAAAAAGTTAAAAGCTAAATGAATAAAGATAAAAATAAAAGATTATGCTTATGATTTATTAACCTTATGATTTATAATTAAACTTATGATTTATAGGTTTTGTTTCACAGTTAGGATTTTTACTCTATATTAAAATTTCTTCTCATTTTCTTCTCGTGTTTCTATTTTTACATTTACATATTTGATCTATATGGAATTTATCCCGCTGTAAGTTGAGATGGGAATCAAACTTAATTTTTTTTTCAGAAAGCTACCCATTTTTTCTATTATCATATTGAAGAATTCATAATTTCCTCACTGATTTAAAATGCAGACCTTTTTACATACCAAATATTTGGTTGCAGTAAGTTTTATTTCTGACCTCTCTGTTATGTTTTATTGCTTCTGTCTATTATTGTGCTACTAACCACACTGATTTTTTTATTTAACTTATAACATATTTTACTATTAGGTGAAATGTATTAGTCCTCATTGCCTTTTTCCACCAGATTTTATTTTAGTTAAATTTTATATTTATTTTTTTCATACAAACTTTAGAATTAGCTTGTCAATTTCTATGAAAAGAAAAAAATAATCTCTGTTTCTTAAATGAAATCACTTGATGGAATTTTTAGTTGGTGCAGATTTCTATGCTCAATCTATTTATGAATGTTCCATGGGCTTCTGGAAATAAAAAGTATTTTATCACAGTATGAATGTCTGTCTCTCTGTCTCTGTGTCTCTCTCTTTCTCTCTCTCTATAATATATGTATATATGTATTAAATTTGCCTTATTATTTTGATATTCTATATCCTTAGTTTTTTTTTCCTTTTTCGAATCTATTGGATAATGAATCCCGAAAGAACAATTACACTGCAAACTTTGTTATTTTCTTTTCTTTTCTTTTTTTTTTTCCTTTTTGTCTTTTTTCATGACCGGCAACGGATCGCAACCCTCAGTGTCACGCCCGTACCGGACCGGGACCGGCAACGGGATCACAACCCTCGGTGTTGCACCCGCACCTCGCTCAGCCAGTGAGCGGCTGGTCTGTATGTGGGATCCGAACCCTCGGCGGGAGTGCCGCAGCACTCACAAGCGGCGCACTGCAGCAGTGCACCACCGGGCCGGCCCCAAACTTTGTTATTTTCTAACCTACAAACTTTGTTCTTTCCATCTCTTTTCTATCTCCTGTTGATTTTACTTTAGTAATGTAGTTGTTATTTTGTTTGGTGCAGAGATAATTATAACTATTCTATCTTCATTGTTAATTGCACCCTTTATGATTACAAAATGCTCTTCTTTTTTTCCTTTAATGCTTTTTGTATCAAATTCAACTTTATCTGATATTGAAAACATTAGTCCTGTTATTTTACTTGCATTTTTTTGGTGTGCTTTGCTTATGCTCTTTATTTATTTATTTTTTTGTAAGCCTTTCTGAATCAGTTAGCTTTAGGTGTATCTCATGATCCAATTTGAGTTTGTTTTATTTTAATAGGTGAATATGGTCCTCTTTCCATTTACTATTATGATAGATATTTTTTATCTTATTTCTGTCATTACAGTTCATATTATGCTTTTTATTTTTATTATTTCTTTTATTCCTTTTGGTTTGTTTTACTGTATGATCTGTGTTTTCTTTTGTGTGTATAGTGGGAGCTGAAGGGTAGTACTTGAGGGAGTTCAGGACATGCCATCCCAAAATATACCACTTTGACATATTGATTATTATAAGCTGAAGGTACTTGAGAAATAGCAGGTGTGAAAGTAAAAACAATAAATTGCTTTCCATCTTTCATCATTTATCATAATGCTATCTATGAGTTTTTCACATATGTCCTTCATCAGGTCCCTTCTATTTCTAGTTTGTTGAGTGTATCATGAAAGGGTGCTGGATATTGCAAAAGACTTTTTCTGGGCCGGCCCGGTGGCGCACTGGATAGTGCGCCGTTTGGGAAGCGCGGCGGCGCTCCCGCCCGAGGGTTCGGATCCCACATGTGGACCGGTTCCCGCTCACTGGTTGAGCGAGGCGCGGGAGCAGCACCGAGGGTTGCGATCCTGTTGCCGGTCCCTGGTCTGGTACGGGGGCAACACTGAGGGTTGCGATCCATTGCCGGTCACGGAAAAAGACAAAAAGACAAAAAAAAAAAAAAATACTTTTTCTATGTCTATTATAAACCATATATATTTGTCCTTTATTATATTAATATGGTGTACTACATTAATTGATTTTCATATGTTGAACTAACAATGCAATACAGGGATCACTTGCACTTTGTCGTGCTGTGTAGTATTTTATAAATGATGCTGGCTTCAGTTTTCTAGTATTTTGTTCAGGTCATTTGTAGTTATAAAAAATATTCTATAGTTTTATCGTGATGTTTTTGGATTTTGTATTAGTGTATATTAGCATCTTATACTTAGTGCACGAGTGAGTGGATTAATTCATTGATAGTTTAATGATGGTCATGGGTGTAGTTATGATGGCTTTATAAGGAGAGTGAGTAAGGAGTTACTCTCTTGCTAAGCCAGTTGCCATGTGACATCCTGCATTACTGTAGAGTCACCACCAAGAAGAAGGCCCTCACCAGATTTGTTCCCTGGACTTTAAACTTCCCAGCCCCTGAAACTAAATAAGCAATAAATTTAGTTTCTTTATATATTACCCAGTTTCAGGTATTGTGTTATAAGTGACAGGAAATGGACTAATACACTTAGTAAGTGTTCCTTTCTCTTCTGTTTTTTGGAAGAGTTTAAGAAGAATTGGTATTGAAATCTTTAAATATTTAGAAATTTCCAGTAAAGGATTCTGGGCATAGATTTACTTTTTGTAGGATGGTATTGATTATTAACTCAATATCTTCACTTGGTATGATTTGATTTAGATTTCATATTTCTTCTTCAGTCTGTGTCAGTAGTTTCTTAATTTTTAGTCTTTTTTCTGTTTCATCTAGGTTATCTAATTTGTTAACACATGGTTGTTCACAGTATTCCTCTATAATATTTTTTTTTATGTTTTTAATGTCCATAGTAATGTCTTTTTTTTTATTTTAGTAATTTGAGTATTTTCTCTTTTTACTTGGTCAGTGTAGCTAAAGTTTTATCAGTCTTCTTAATCTTCCCAAAGAACCAACACTTAATTTCTTTGATTTGCTTATTCTTTTCTATCACCTGTTATACTTATTTCTACTCTAAACTTTGTTATTTATATCCTCTGCTTTCTTTGGACTTTATTTGCTCTACTTTTTCTAGTTTCTTAAAATGCAATGTTAGGTTATTGATTTAAAATTTTTATTTATAAATATAGGTGCTTACAGCTATAAATGTTTCTGTAAGCTTAATCAGCTGTATAAGTTTTGATATATTGTGTTTTTGTTTTTATTCATCTCAAAGTATTTTTTCCATTTTCTTGTGTGGTTTTTTTTTTTTACAAGTTGGTAATTTAGGAGTTTGTTTATTATCCACATATTTTTGATTTTCTTAAATTCCTTCTAGTGTTTACTTATTTTATTCTATTATGGTTGGAGGACATGCTTGGCATGATTTCAATTTTTCTAAATTAGTTGAGACTTACTTTATGGACTGTGGTCTGTTCTGGAGAATATTTCAGGTGTACTTGAGAAGAATGTGTCATTTGCTATTGTTGGGTGAACTGTTCTATGTTAGGCATAGTTGTGTTCTAGTGTAGTATAAGTCTTTTATTTCCTTGTTGATCTTCTGTCTAGTTGCTCTATGGAAAGTAGTGTATTGAAGTCTCTAGCTATTATTTGTGAATTGTCTATCTCTTGCTTTTATTTTGTCAGTTTTTGTTTTATGTACTTGGATGCAGTACAGTTAGATGCCTATATGTTTATAATTGTTATGTTTTCTTGACAGATTGATACTTTTCCACTATAAGATGTCCTTTATCTCAAGTAACAATTTTTGTTTTAAGCCTATTTTGTCTGATATTATAGTCATTCAGCTCTTTTTGGAGACACTTCCTTTGTTGCTTTCAATATTCTTCCTTTGCCTTTGGTATGTAATGTTTTATTTATGATGTGTTCAATTGTGGATCTCTCTGAGTTTATCCTCCTTGGATTTCTTTATAATTTGTCTTGTTTAAATTAAGGGGCTTTTAAAATTAAATTTAGGAAGTTTTAAAGCTAACTTCTCTTTCAAGTATTCCCCATTTTCTTTCCTACTGAGACTCACGTTATATGTATATTGGTACACGATTGTTTCCAAGGCTCTTTTTATTTATGTTCATTTTTTTGTTTCTTTTGCTGAAATGAAACAATACCGATTTACTTATCTGGAAGTTCACTGATTATTCTGTCTGATCAAATTACTTTTGAGCCTCTTTAGTAAATTTTCATTTTGGCTTCTGCACTTTTTAACTTCAAAATTTCTATGTAGTTATTTTTTATAATTTATTTCTATTTCTATTCTAGATTTAGTGAGATATTATTCTAATACATTCATTTAGTTTTTTAGATATGTTTGCTTAGTTCTTGAACATTTTTAAATATCTAATGAAAAGTCCTTATGTGGCAAGTCTAAGGTCTGGGTTTCCTCAGGAATAATTTTGTTGACTTTTTCCCTGTGTATGGGCCATATTTTCTCATTTCTTTGCCTGTCTTTCAATTTTTTTTGTTGAAAACAGGCCATTTCTAATAATATGCAATTGGCCCTCCATATCTGAGGGATCTGCATTCATAGATTCAACCAACCATGGATCCAAAAAAGAAAAAAATGGAAAAAAAATGCATCTATACTGAACATGTACAGACTTTTATCTTGTCATTATTTCCTAAACAATACAGTATAAAAATGATTTACATAGTTTTTACATTACATTAGGTATTATAAGTAATCTAGAGATGATTTAAAGTACACAGGAGGATGTGCACAGATTATAAGCTAATATTATGCCATTTTATATTAGGAACTTGAGTATTCATGGATTTTGGTATTCATGGGAGGTCCTAGAACCAATCTTCCATGGATACCAAGAGATGACTGTAACCTGAAACTCTGTAAATCACATTCTTTTCTCCTCCCAGAGTTTGGTGCTGCTGCAATTTGTTGTTGTTGTTTTTGTTACATCTGATGCTACTTACTTGTTTGTGTCTTTCCTAAATTAATTTTTTATGGTCTGTGCTATAGTCTGAATGTTTACATTTTCTCAAAATTCATTTATTTCTAATTTTATGTTGAAACCTGTTGACTAATGTGATGGTGTTAGGAAGTGGGACCTTTGTGAGTTGTTTGGGTCATGAGTTGTTTGGGTCATGAGCCCACATTAATGGGATTAGTGACCTTATAAAAAAAGATCCCAGTGAGCTGCCTTGCCCTTCCAACCATGGGAGGACACAGTGCAAGGCACCATCTGTGAAGGAAATGGATCCTCACTAGATATCACCTATGCTGGCACTGTGATCTTGAACTTCCCAGCCTCCACAACTGTGAGAAATAAATATCTATTGTTAATAAGCTACCCAGTTTATGGTATTCTGTTGTGGCAGCCCAAACGAATAAGCACAATCTGTATTTTTTGTTGCATGTGGCCACAAAAGTCTCTGGTCAGGTAGCTTAGAGGTCAGCTAATGATTAAAAAGAGATTTTATGAAACATCTTGAATCAGTAAGTCTCCTAATCTTTTCCAAAGGGCTCTGTATACATATTTTAGCATGCCTTCAACATTCCGCAAGGCAATTGGAAACTTTGCTTTTTTCTTCACTTTCTGCTTGCACAGAGTCTCAAGGTAAGCTACAGGTGAAAGTTTAGGGCCTTCTCAGTTCTTTCCTGTGTATGTGCACAGCTGTATGTATGTGTGGCCTTCTAAATTCCCATGTCAGAGTTTTTCAAAGCCCTTATGGGCATCTGATTCCTCAGCTTTTACTTTTAATTTTTTTGTTCCATTCTTTCTTTGCCTCAACTGCTTTCTCTACCTTAGGCAATGGCAAAGTCAAACAATTTTCACTCACTGTTTATGAAAAACTACCCTGGGATAAAGACTGTTGCCGCTGAGTATGATCTGAATCAGGGCAAATAAAGACAAGCCCTGCAATTGACGCATTTCACGTACTTCCAAACAGATCAAGTAATGACCATTCTTTGGAAACAATTCTTTTGTTTGCTCCAAAACTTTTCTTCTTTTTCCAGTAGCTGTGAGGCTACCAGGCCTGCTCGCCATACTGAGATGCAGGTGTTTTTTCTTGAATAACTGTCCCATGGATTGTTGCAAGCCCTTGGTTCATTTCAAGAATTCTGAATAATTGATTTTGACAATATTTTCCAGTGCTCTTGTTCTTTTTATGGAGGAGTGGCCTTTTTTTTTTTTTTTTTTTTTTTTTTCTGTATTCTTTTTTAGTTTCAAGTTAATTTATTTCTGCTCTGATCTGTATTATTTCTTTCCTTCTACTAATTTTGGATTGGATTTGTTCATGCTTTTTTAGTTCCTTGAGATGCATTGTTAGGTTGTTTATTTGGGATATTTCTTTTTCTTTTCTTTTCTTTTTTTTGATGGCTGCCTGCTGCAGGGATCTAAACCTGTGTTCTTGGTGTTTTAACACTATGCTCTAACCAACTGAGCTAACTGACCAGCCCAGAAGTGGCAATTTGAATGTTTTTTATTCCATGATTTCTGCTAATGTCATTCCCTCAATATAAATTTTAGGGTTAGTTTGTCTTAAGAAACAAAAACAAAAGCAAAAACAAAAATTTGCTGGAATTTTGATTGGCAATTCATTAAACCTATATATATATATATATATATATATATAGGGTAGAATTGACATCTTTAGCATGCTGAGTCTTTCTTTTTTTCCTCTTTTTTGTTTTTGTTTTTGTTTTTGTTTTCTTTTTTGGTGGCTGGCCAGTACAGGGATCCAGGGATCTGAACTCTTGGCCTCTTGGCCTTGGTGTTATGCTGAATCTTTCACTTCATGGACATGGCATGTCTCCTGTTCATTTATTTAGTTCTTTGCTTTCTTTCATCAGCATTTTGTTATTGTCAATATGCAGATCCTTTACATGTTTTGTTAAGTGTACACTTCATTGTTTTCATTTTCTTTGAGTAGATTATAAATAATACTGTAATTTTAAAGGTGATTTTTACATGTTTATTGTTGGTATACGGAAATGCAATTGATTTTTGTGTTATGATATTGTATGTTGTAGCCTTGGTAAGCTCGATTACTAGTCGTAGTCATTTTCTTATTTTTCCTTGGTATTTCCTACACAGAAAATTATGCCTCTGCAAATAGAGAGAATTTTATTTTCCTTTTAGTCTATATTTCTATTTATTTTCTTATTACAGTTGCTAAGACTTCTAATATTTTGTTCAATAAGAGTTGTGAGAATGGACATCCTTGCTTTGTTCCTGAAAGCATTTGGCCTTTCCCAATTAAATATAACTTTAGGTCTAATCATGTTGCCAAAATGTATGCTGCAATGTTAGCTTTTTTAGATGCCCTATATGAAAGAGTGGAAGTTTCTCCCTCTGATTTATTCTAACTTAAGAGGTTTTATTTCTCAGTCATAAATAATATTAAATAATGTAAAATACCTTTCCTACATAAATTGATATGATCAAAAAAAACTTCTATTTTAGACTGCTTATATGGCTCACTATGTAGATTGATTCTTGAATGTTGAACCAGCCTTGCCTAAATGGAATAAATCCCAGTCAATTATTGTGTATAATTGTTTGTGTATTGTTGTATTTGGTTCACTATTTTTTAAAAGGATTTTTGTGTCTATATCTATATGACATATTAATTTGTGGTTATCTATTTTTGTACTGTTCTTATCTGGTTTTGGTATCAGGGTAATATTAGAATCATAAAGTGAGTGGGGAGGTGTTTCTTCCTATTATATTTTCTGGAGGAGGGTATTTAAAGTTGAAATAAATTCTCTTATAAATGTTTGAAATAGTGAGACCATCTGAACCAGAAGGTGACGCTTTTAGGAGCATTTTGCTTGTTAATTTAACTTGTTTAATGTTTATAGAACTCGTTTATGGTTATCTATCTTTTATTTTTTGAGTTTTGGTAGTGGTGGTTTTCTTAGAATTGGTACATTTTTTTCTAAGTAGTTAAAATCATGAGTGCAAATTTACTTTTAGTATTTCCTAATTATTATTTTATTTCTGCAGAAATTGTTACATATCCCATTTCATTTATAATATTGGCAGTTTGTGTCTTCTCTCTTTATTTTTATCAGTCTTAATAGAAGTTTATCAGCTTTACTGATTTTGAAAGAACTTTTTATTGATTTTCTTAGTTGTTTTCCTATTTTCAATTGTCTTGATTTTTGTTCTTATCTTTGTTATTTCCTTCCTTCTGCTTACATTGTGCTAACTTCGCTCTCCATTTTCTACTTTCTTGAAGTAGGAACTTAGATTATTGATTTGAGACCTTTCCTCTTTTTCTAATAAAAGCATTAAGTGAAATAAATTTAACTCTCAACATGGATTTAACTGTGTGCATCAAGTTTTAGTATATTATATTTTCATTTAAATCACTTTTGTATATGTTTTTTTTAATTTCCTTTGGGATTTCCTCTTTGACAGATGAGTTGTTTAGAAGTATATTATTTAATATCCACATGTATAGACCTTTTTTTAATTGTCTTTCTAGTGTTGATTTCTAGTTTGATTCCATTACGGTCAGAGAAAAGACTGCAATTTTTTAAAAGTTTGTTAACTTCTGTTTTATTGCTCAGGATATGTTCTGTGTTGGTGAATGCTTCATGGTAACTTGAAAATATGCATATTCTGGTATTGGTAGGTGGAGTGCTATATATATGTATATATATGTGTGTGCGTGTGTGTGTGTGTATACATATATATATGTTCCTTTTTCTTCTTAAATCTTCCTATGTCATTTAATTTGAAATAAATTATTTTGTAATATGATATATTTGGGTATGCTTTTCTTTTAAATTTAGTCTGCCAATCTTTATTTTTTTAATAAATTTTATTTTTTAGAAAAGTTTTATGTTCACAGAACATAAAATCTCCATATGTCCCACACCCAATTTCCCCTATTGTTAATATCTTACATTAGTATGATACATTTATTAGAAGAAATGAGCCAATATTGATTCGCTATTATGAGCTAAAGTCCATAATTTTAAAAATTTTCTTAGTTGTTATCTAATGTTCTTTATTGTGTTTTAGGATTCCATTCGAGGTACCACATTACATTTATTTGTTATGTCTCTCTAAGTAAATTTTGCCTATGACGGTTTCTCAAACTTTTTTTGTTTTTACAGACCTTGGTAATTTTGAGGAGTACTGATTAGTTATTTTCTAGGATGCTCCATTATTGAAATTTGTCTGATTATTTTTATCATGATAAGAATAGATTATGAGTTATTGGGAGAAAGTTTCATTTCACTGCATCATATAAAAAAGTACATATTATCAACATGATTTATAACTGTTGATGTTGACTTGATCACCTGGCTGAGGTAGTGTTTGCCACATTTCTCCACTGTAAAATTATTCTTGTTTTCTGCATTTTCCTATTCTTCCTTCTTCCTTTTTGGAAGTAAGTCACTATATGATTTAAAGAATGAGGGGTTATGCTCCTTTTCATTGAGAGTGGAATATCTACATAAATTATTTGCAATTCTGCAATGAAGATTTGTCTCTCTCCCATGTTTACTAATTTATTCAATCATTTATTTATATCAGTATGTGCACTTGGATATTTATTTTATACTTTATGTTTTAATCCAATACTACTCTATTTTGTTGCTCAAAATGTTACAGGTTTGGCAATAAGGAGCTTTTTCAGTTGGTTTCTGTCTCTTTGACATATCCCCATTCATAGGCTTTTTTGAGCACTTCTTTACTTTACTGTCTGGCACTACAAGAAGTTCCAGGCTCATCTTCTCTATTTCCTGCCCAAGTCCTAGATTCAGTCATTTCTTCAAGGTGCCCTGTTTCCTTTTCTGAGAAGGTATTAGAGACCAATATCTGGGCAATAGGTGTGTTCATTGCTACTGGGACTTTATTGCTCTTGGTCCTTTTAGCTATGGTTTGAAGGTTTATGTCCTTCCAAAGTTTGTATGTGAAGTCCTCACCCCCAAGCTGATGGTATTAGGAGATGGTACCTTTGGAAAGTGATTAGGTAATGGGGGCAGAGCCCTCATGAATGGAATTAGTGCTCTTATAAAAGATGAATGAAAGTGATACTTTGTCCCCTTCTGCCATGTGCGATTAGAGTAAGAAGAAGGCTGTCTATGAGGAGGCAGACCCTTACTGGACTGAACTGCTGCCTTGATCTTGGACTTCCCAGCTTCCAGAACTATGAGAAGTAAATTTATGTTGTTTATATGCCACCCAACTTATGTTATTTTGTTATAACAGCCTGAATGGGCTAAGACACAGAGAATACAATGTGTGTGTGTGTATATATATTAACACATGCATATACACATATCTCTAAATATTTCTATATGTAACCATCTATATCTATATCAAGCTAAACATGAGTTCATACTGAAATTTCCAATTCTAATCCATTAGCAAATGGCCCATCTTCTTGCTTTTCTGTAATCTCCCACTCTAACAGTGAAAAACCTAGCTCCCACACTATTAAATACACTTTTTTAATTGTTAAATTTCAGTATACATGTACGGTGTTATACAAATTATTAACATGTACCCCTGCAGACACAATCCACAATCCTATAAATTAGAATATAGAACTTATTTGCAATATGTTTTATTTCAAAATTTGTTTTAATTTTGGTAAAACACATAGAACATAAAATTTAGCATTTTAAGTATTTTTTAAGTGTACAATTCAGTGATATTAATTACATTCTCAGTGCTGTGCAACTATCATCACTATCTATTTTGAAAATATTTTTATAACCCCAAACAGAAAATTTGTACCCATTAAGCAATGACACCATTGCCCCCCTTCCATCAGCCCCTGGGTATGACCATTCTACTTTAATCTATATGAATTTCTTTTTCTAGATATTTCGTGTTAGTAGACTCATAGACCATTTGTCTCTTTTTTGTCTGGTTTATTTCACTTAATATAACGTTTTCAAGGTTTATCCATGTTTTAACATGTATTAGAACTTTGTTTCTTTACATGGCTAAATAACACTCCATTATGTGTATACATTACATTTTGTTTACCCATACATCTGTTGATAGATATTTGGTTTGTTTTTACCTTTTGGCTAATGTGAATAATGCTGCAGTGAATATTGGCATAGAAATATCTGAGTCACTGCTTTTAATTATTTTGGGTATGTACTCAGAAGATCATTTGCTAGCTCATGTGGTAACTCTATGTTTAATATTTTGAGAAACCTCCGTACTATTTTTCTACAATGGCTACACCATTTTACATTCCCACCATCAATGCATGAGTGTGCAATTTTCTCTATATCCACATCAATACTTGTTATTTTCTGGGTTTTTTTTTTTTTTGTTGTTGTTGTTGTTGTTTTTATTTTAATAATATTCATCCTAACTGCTGTGAAATAATATTTAATCGTGTTTTTTTTTTTATTTTCACTTCCCTAATGATTAGTGATGTTGGGCATCTTTTCATGTGCTTATTGACCATCTGCATATCTTCTTTGGAGAAATATCTATTCAAATCCTTTGTTCATTTTTGAATTGGAATTTTTTGTTGTTTTGGGGTTGTGAGAATTCTTTATATATTCTGGATATTAATGCCTTATCATATATATGATTTGTAAATATTTTCTCACATTCTGTGTGAAGTGGCCTGAATTATGTCCCCCCAAAACTCATTAGAGCTTGAATTGTGTCTCCCAAGTTTTATGTATTAGAAACTTAGCTCCCACTGTGACTGTGAAGATGGTGGAAAATCCTATTATGGTAATTGTAACATGGGGCCTTGAAGAGGTGATTGGGTTGTAGGACCAAGCAGTAGTGAATGGATTAAAAATGGTGGTCAGGGGTGTGTTTCTGAGGGCTTTAAAAGAAGAGGAGAGTCTGTTTGTCTAGCTCTTTCTGCTCTCTCTGCTTCCACCATCTTGCAATGTGAGACCTCTGGTTCACTGTTGCCACCACCAGATGGACTTTGGACTTCCCAGCCTCAGAAACTGTAAGCAATAAGTGTTGTTTTTCTTTATAAATCACCCAGTTCCAGGTAGTCTGTTATAAGCAACAAAAATGGACTAATACACTGTGGGTTGCCCTTTTACTTGGTTGATAATGTCCTTTTTTGTACAAAATTTTAATTTTGATAAAGGGCAATTTATCTACTTTTCTTTTGTTGATTGTGCTTTTGGTGCCATATTCAATGAATCATTACCAAATCCAAGATTATGAAATTTTCTCCCTATATTTTCTTCTAAGAGTTTTGTAGTTTTAGCTCCTATATTCCCACACTTAGATTTTTCATCCATTTTGAGTTAACTTTTATATATGGTGCAAGGTAAGGGTCCAACTTTACTCTTTTTAAAAAAAAAAGTATTTTATTTTAATTTATCAGTATACAGTGTAGTTGATTTTCATGTCCCTTTACCAATTCCTCTTTTCCTCTCCCTCCCTTTCCCCACCATCAACGTCATATCTATTCACTGTGTTAACAAGTTCAAGGAATTGTTGTGATTGTTGTGTCTTCTTCCTCCCCACCCCATTTATTTGTTTGTGTATTTATTTATTTTTAGCTCCCACAAATAAGTGAGAACATGTGGTATTTATCTTTCTGTGCCTGGCTTATTTCATTTAATATAATTTTCTCTAATTCCATCCGTGTTGCTACGAATGGTAGTATTTCACTCTTTTTTATAGCAGAGTAGTATTCCATTGTATCAGGAACACTCATACACTGTTGGTGGGACAACAAAATGGTGCAGCCTTTATGGAAAATGGTATGGAGGTTCCTCAAACAACTACAGATAGAGCTACCATGTGACCCAGCTATTCCACTGCTGAGTGTATACCCAGAGGAATGGAAATCATCATGTAGAAGGGATACCTGCACTCCCATGTTTATTGCAGTGCTATTTATAATTGCCAAGAGTTGGAACCAGCCCAAATTTCCATCATCAGATGAGTGGATAAGGAAAATGTGGTATATCCAACTTTATTCTTTTGCACATGGGTGCAAAATACAAAAGAATTTTTCCAGCATTATATGATGAAAAGACGGCTCTTTCTCTCATAAAATGATGTTGGTAACCTTGTCAAAAATATTTGACCATAAATCTAGGGTTATTTATGGCCTCTTTATATTATTTCCATTGACCTATATACCTGTCTTAATGTCAGTACCATACCATTTTGATTACTACAACATTATAGCATGTTTTGAAATTAGGAAACATGAGACCTCCAACTTTGTTCTTTTGAAAGATTGTTTTGCCTATTCTGGGTCCCTTGAGGTTCCATAGGACTTTTGGAATCAAATTTTCTATTTATACAGAAAAAAAAATCATTGGGAATTTGATAGGCAGTGCATTGAGTCTATAGATCAGTTTGGGTACTATTGATATTTTAACAGTATTAATTTTTCCAATTCATGCATGTGGAATTTATTTCCATTTATTTTGTATTGTTTAATTTCTTTCAGCAATGTTTTGTAGTTTTCAGTGTACATGTCTTATGCTTCCTTCATTGAGTTTATTCCTAAGAATTTTATTCTTTTTGATGCTATTGTAAATGAGACTATTTTCTTAATTTTCTTTTTACATTGTTTATTGTTAGTGTACTGAAATACTATGGATGTTATATCCAAAATATATATCCCCTGAGTTAACCCACCATTTACCTCAGTGTCTCTTTGTGGGAAAGGGAAGTTTCAGGTACACGGTGATCAAGACAGTGCCAAGACCAGGACACCTGTGGCAAGGTTCCCAATGCAATGATGTCCTGCCTGCCCTTGGGTACCAAATGATTATTCCTTCATCTCAGCATCTTGTATAGTTCTTCTGTGCTTGGTTATTACATTATTTCAAGAGTAGCACAGAGAAGTGCATCAACACTATTATGTCTGGACCAGAATTTCACCTTGTACCAATACGCAAAATAGTCTAATATTTTTTTCTCTTAAAAAATACAGAGTGCTGCTCTCTGAAAATAAGGTGAAACACAACAGAAAATTAGGCTTCAGGTCCTGCATGGGTAGTATATATTGTAACTAACAGTAAATAGCATTTTCAGGACTGAATGGAAGATGATTGGGCAGAAGTTTCCCTCCCTTATCTGCCATGCAAATCCTTGTTTTATTATTCTACAGCCTCTCAAAAAATGGATCCCTCAATATCTTGAATTTAGAAACTATAAGTTTAAATTTAGAAACATACTAAGAAACACTCAACTTAATGGACGAGCCACTAGGTAACCAGTTGAAAATAATTGTGAAAAATTTTAATCACAAATTACCTTAACTTCAATCACAATTTGCCACTTAAGTAATCAAACAACCACATAGATTTACAAATATGTAGTTGACAATGCAGTGGACTGTTTTTCTGCTTTTTCCTGCTTAATGTTATATAGGCAGCAATCACACAGTACCCTGTGTTGTGATTGTATAGCCTAGTATCAGATATTTTAGACACATTTAGTAGTAATAAGAGATATCTTCAAACACTAGCTTTTCAAAATCCTTTCTACATTTTCAGTGGCCTATGGAACAGCATTTCTAATTTATTTTCCTTATTCCCAAAGATTATCCAGGTATATATTTAATATGGAGCCAAAATTTTACATTACAGCATTGTAGGGCCCAAAGCACTTTTCCCCCACCATCATAAATGCAAAATCCTCCCATTCATGGCTGTCATAGAGATAGATTAATTCCCTCACCTTCTTATTAGTTAGAGTGTTTCACTATTCAAAGTATTTTCCAAACTTTCTTCCATGGAACACAGGAATGTGGAATATTAATAGTTGCTGTGGATTGGATGTCCCCACAAAGCTTATTAAGACTTAATCTCCACTGTGACAGTGTTAAGAGGGTGGGAAATCCTATCATGGTAATTGAAAGGTGGGGCTTTTAGGAGGTGATTGGATTGTGAGGACTGTGCCTAGTGAATGGATTGATCCATTCATTGAGTAATAAGTTGATGTGTTAATGGTGGTCACAGGTATGTTTCTGATTGGCTTTAAAAGGAGAGCAAGAGAAGAGGTTACTTCTCTGCTTAGCCATTTTTGCCATGTGATACCCTGTTTTGCTGTAAAGCCACCACCACCACGGCTGTCATCAGATCTGTTCCTTGAACTTTGTACTTCCCAGCCTCTAAAATTGTAAGCAAAAAATATTATTTATTCATAAATTACCCAGTTTCAGGTATTTCTGTTATAAGCAACAGAAACAGACTAATACATTAGGTGCCATAGGCAAAAGCATATGATTGCATGGTCATATAAGTTTGGCAAATAATAGACTAAACATAGTTAAATATTTTTATTATCCTGTATGAATTCTCAAAATCTATAATATGCCTCTCCAAGATGGAGTGAAGAGGCAAGTTAAAAGCTACTGTTTCAAAAAGGATTCTATTTTCAAACAAGCTTTAGAAAATTATCCTGGGGTATTTATATTTAAGCCAGCATTTTAAAATCTCGATTGAATATACAATGCCCCCTCTCATACGTATATTTTTCCCCTTGTAGGAGACCATAATATGCCACCCCAAATGTGTCTCTTCAGCATAAGGATAATTTTGAGAAACAGTAGACACAAGAACAGGAAAAGCCCTGAAAACAGTTTATAGAAGGATACTTCAAAAAGTTTGTGGAAAAATAGAATTAGAATATAATACAAATACTTTCTTGAACTTTTTGAAGTACCCTTCTATAAGTTATCCTTTTGTAATGGAAACTTACATTCATAAAGGAAAATATCTGTTTGGAAGGGTGTTTCCCTTTCTGTATCAGGAAATAAATGGTGACTAAATCATGAGACCCTTGCCAATGGAGGAGACAGGGACTTAAATCTGAATAAGAAA
The DNA here is from genome assembly GCF_000696425.1 of Galeopterus variegatus. Lineage (NCBI taxonomy): Eukaryota > Metazoa > Chordata > Mammalia > Dermoptera > Cynocephalidae > Galeopterus > Galeopterus variegatus. The sequence goes on from NW_007728387.1 coordinate 255,357, forward strand.
CCTTGATATAGTTTAGTATACTTTTTCTGATTACCTTCTTATGACTTGCTTCCCTTCCCCCATCACACACACATGCACATCTTTCTTTGTTTTGGCTGAAGATGGTATTTAAGCTCAAATTCTAAGCCACATGTTTGAGCTGCTTATGTCCCTGAGTTTCTCCTGTGTATGTAAGACAGAGATGTGTTAATAAATTTCTGTAGTTCTTCTCTTGTTAATCTGTCTCTTTTTACAGGAACCTCAGACAAGAATTTAGAAGGATACAGACAAAGGAATTTTTTTCCCTATGTCATCCAAATACCTCCTTTTATTTTTAGGAACACATATAGACTGGAGAAAACTGTCTTCAAGGGCTATAACTAAAACTACTTTAATAGTCACTGTTTCTAAGAAATAAGTACTATTACAGAGAGAAGAGCATTTATCAATTGTTCATAAGGTAATTGTTTACAAATGCTATAGATTTATTTGCAAGATAGAGTTTCATTTCCATATTAATTGTTCATAATCATTTAGAATAAGTATAAACATAAAGGTTCAATGAAATGGGTCCATTTTTTTCTACTCAGAGTGGCAAACTTGGGTTTCCATAGGTTTTCAACACCCAAACAAAACTCTAAATTTAAAATCAAGGTGATGTTTGGTTCGTATGCCAGTGAATATGACAAAATGTGGGTCAAGGGTAAATACGGTAAGAAAATAGAAGTAAAGCAGAGTAAAACCGAAGTTGGACTGGAAAAAATGCAAGAACTACTGCCAATGGGCATGTTTAACGTTTAGACTGAAAAGTCAGCAGTTATTGGTGCAAAAGTGAAGATGTGTTTATCATCAACACTGGTGCTTTTGTTATTGTTTTATGTTTATTTTAAAGAATCATTTTTATTGAAGTATAAAATACATGAAGTACACAAATGGTTACCCCACAGCTTAGCTTGTTAAACCATCACAGCATGAACATACTAGTATAACCAGCATTCACACAAAGAAATACTGTATTACTGGTCCCCCCTCATTTCCAAGGTTTAAACCTTCCTTATTTCTAACACTATAAATTAGTTGTGGCTGTTTTATATTTTACGTACATAGAATTAAGCAGTATGTATTTTTTTACTGTTTTTTGTTTGTACGACTTTATGTTTGTGATTTTCACCATGTAGTTGTGCTCAGCAGTAGTTTGTTAATTTTTATTGCTGATAATATTACATCATATGAATATACCAAAATGTAATTTGCTCATTCTGCTGTTACAGACTTTTAGGATTACAAATATTGCTCCCTTGTGTGTTCTTGTACCTGTCTTTTGATGAACATGCAAAGCACGCTTATGTTGCCTATAGAGCTAGGAGTGAAAATTATGAAAAATCTATGTACAATTACATTCAGCTATAACAGATTCAGTTCGCTTTTCAAATGGATGTACCAAATTACACCCTGGCATCCATGCATTTCAGTTCCTGTATTTGGCTTGGTATTTTATATCCTTTTTATTTTAGATTTTTATAGTGGGTATATAATCATATCACATTGTGATTTTAATTTACATTTTTTGAGTACTAATGAGGTTGAGCATCGTTTTACATTTTTAGTGGCCATATGAATGCATTCATGACTTTTTCAAGTGTTTTATCATTATACACTTTCTCTAATTTGTTTGGAAGTGGACTTTGCATTTTACATTTTTACTACAAAACATTTCAAGTAAATAAAAAATTATAATGAACCTAATACACCTATCATCTAGTTGTGCTAATTATCAACATAAGGTCAATCATATTTTATCTTTTTCCCCATCTACTTCTTTTTCCCATATTATTTGGAAGCAAATCTCAGACATCATATCATTTCTCGTGTAAATATTTCAATATGCAACAAAATAAGAACTCTTTAATCTAAAAAAGAAAAAAAGAAACCCCACAATATCATTATATCCAGTTAGTGTTCACATTTCCTTTATGGACATACACTTTAAAAAAAAAAGACTACTTTTTTTAGAGCACATTTAGGTAAATAGAAAATTTGGTCAGAAAGTAGAGAGTTCCATATACCTCTTCTGCTCCTAAACACAGTTTCTCCTATATTAATATTTTGCATTAGTGTGATGCATTTGTTATAATGGTTGAATCAATGTTGATACATGATTATTAACTAAAATCCATAGTTTATATTAGGGTCTACTCTTTGCGTTGTACAGTTCTATGGATTTCAGTGAATGCATAATGTCATGTATTAATCTTTAATGTATCATGAAGAATATTTTCATTATCCTAAAAATATCCCCTGTGTTCTGTCTGTTCATATCTTACCCCCTCCAGCAGCTTTCTTCCACCATAAACGTCTAGCAAACACTGATCTTTTTAATGTCTCTATAGTGTTGCCTTATACAAAATGTCATATACTTGGAATAATATAATACATAGCCTATTCAAACTAGCTTTTTTCGCTTAACAATACACATTTTAAGGTTCTGCCATATCCTTATGTGGCTTGATAGCACAACTCTTTTTATTGCTGAGTAATGTGCCATTGTATGAATGTAACACAATTTGTTTATCCATTCATCTATTGAAGGACATCTTGATTGCCTCCAAGTTTTGGCAGTTATGAATAAAGTTGTCATAAATATTTGTGTACAGGTTTTTGTGTGAACATATGTTTTCAACTCATTTGGGTAAAAACCTAGGAGTGTGAGTACTACATCACATGATGAGGCCATGTTTAGGTTTGTAAGAAACTGTCAATCTATCTTCCAAAGTGTCCATAACATTTTACATTCTCACCAGAAATGAATGAGAGTTGCTTTTACTCTACATCCTTAGCAGTATCTTGTGTTGTCAATGTTTTGGATTTTAGCCATTCTAGTAGGAGTGTAGTGTACCTCATTGTTTTAATTTGCAATTTCCTAATGACAAATGATATTTAATATCTTTTTATGTGCTTATTTCACAGGCAAATATCTTCTTTGGTGAGATGTGTGTTCATTAGTGACATTGGTGTGTAGTTTTCCTTCCTGTGATTTTTTTCTTGTTTTGGTATTATGGTAATCCTGTGTAGCTAGGTACCAGGCAGTTAGAAAACATCCATATAGACCAAAGCCTGCAGAAATTATTCAAACTGGCCAATCCTAAACTGTTCACTCTGCCCTAATTTTCCTTTATGGTGGAAACCCCAATAAAGGCAGTGGTCTAAATCTGTCCTTTCCTTTCGTCTTCTGCCTCCTGACCACACTGGTTTCTTTCCCATATGACCTTGCATGATGTGCCAGGCCTCCTGTCTCTAGGGCCTATGAGTATAATAAACTTGGTCTATTCCTGAGCCTCTCCTCTGTCTCCCCTTGTAGCCACACCTGACTGACAACCTCATAAAAGAATGAGAAATAGATGCTATTTCATTGTTTTTCATTAATGCTATTTCATTAATTTTGTTTAACATTAGTCATAATGTTCTAAACAATTAAATGAATTGGGAAAAATCAAAGGTATAAGATTGGGAAGAAATAATTTAAAGTGACTTTACTCACAGATTGTATGATATAATTTTCAGTGTTGACTTTTAATTATTTTTAAAAATTTTATTCATATTTATTTTTGTGGGGTAAAGTGTGTTGTTTCAATACATGCATAACTACACAATGATTCACTTAAGGTAGACAGCATAGTTTTGTGCCCATTAGTCAACCCCTTCTTCTCCCCACCTTCCCCTCTCCTCCCAGCCTGGGATAACCATTATTCTATTCTACACTCTACTTCTGTTAGAACCCCCCCTCCTTTTTTTTTAAGATTCCACGTATGAGTGAGACCAAGGTCATCCTTCTGGGTGTTGTCTGTGTCCTAATCTCCTTTTCTCATAAGGATTCCAATCATATTGGATTAGGGTCCACCTTTATGACCTCATTTTATTTTAATTACCTCATTAAAGGCCTTATCTCCACATATAGTTACATTCTGAGATACTCTGGGGGTTAGCACTTTAATGTTTTAATTTTGGGGGACACAATTCAGCCCATAACGGTGTTATCAAAGAAACTAACACTAAATTAACACTAAAAAGATATTATCTGCTGTTCTATAGTAGATAGAATCTTCATACACTTCAGTTGAAAGTTTAAGTTAGCACAAACTTTAAGAAAATATTTTTCTATTAGTAATGTTGAATATGTACATGACCTAACAATTTCACTCCTATTTATATACCTCAGATAGCATTTGTAAAAGTCCAAAAAGAAATGTACAACAAAAAGCCAAAAGTAAAAGCTGGAAAATACCCAAATAACTACAAAAATAGAATAGATTAAAAAATTGTGGTAAATTTATATAGTGCAATTTTGTACAGCAATTAGAATGATTCAATTATAGTAACGTGCATCAGTATGTTTAAATCTCACAAATATTGAGTGACAGACTAAATTCACATAATATAGCAATACTCATTCTATTTGAAGGTCATTACTGAGAAAAACCTAAACGATATTTTGTGAAAAAATATGAAAATTAGGTAACACCAAAAAAGAAAGAAGAACAGGGTTAATAAAAAATTTAAGGTAGTGGTTACTCCTGATAGTAGAGATGGAAATGCTGTTGTGGAAGTTACTAATATTCTCTTGTTAAAATCAGGTGGTGGCATGCAGGTGTTTATAATATTTATTCTTTAAAATTCACATGTACATCCTATAGAAACTTTTTATATATATTACTTTTTTAACAAAAATAAAAAAACATAAATAAAAATTAAAATAGAAGGTAAAGAGGAGAGACATAGAAAGAGAGAATAAGAGAAGGTGGGTGGAGAGAGAGAGATGCCTGGGAAAGTCTAAGTATGTTTTGGATAAGAGAATGCATCCAAGGAAATAGAACATGAAGTATCCAAATAAAAATTTATAATAACAAGAGAGTTAAAGGGAATATTATATTTTGAAAGAGATAAAAATGAAGTGATGATAGAAGCAAAAGTTAGATTTTATAATTTATAAAAGTATGAAGACAGACAATAACTATAAAAACCCTACTGAAATTATGAACAGCTAGTGATTGAACAGAAAATTATTGTAAAACTGAATCAGTGATGTAGAGGATATGCTTGAAAAATTACTCAGTCTATATAGAAGAAATAGACAAAAAATGTTGGCAACTAAATAGACATTGATGGTTATGGAAAATTATTACTATATTCAATTTGTTAAGGGCAGAAGCGGGAAATATATTGAAAGGTTTATAGATCAGAGAAAACACTCTTGTATCAGACACAATCTATGTACTTCCCTAAATTTGGCCAACTTCACTAGCCTCCTGAGCCTGAACCTGTTCACCATGGCCATTATGCTATTTCCGAACAACTTTGGCTGTTTCAACTTACCCTGCAGTGATGGTTAGGTTTCAGCATGACCACAGTCAAGCCTGCCATAGTGTGAATTGCAAGAACTTTGATGCCCAGACCTAACCTGATCAGCCCTACTGAGAACGGGGCATTACACTCTTTCTGGAATCAGACTAAGCACCACACCATAGGATGTCAGATCTGGATTTTCAGCAGCTATACAAAGGAATAGGGTGAAACAACTCAGAAGTAATGTTAAGAAGTAAAATTAATGCTCTGTTAGGTGAGTATTGACCAGGGAGAGACAGGAGGTGGGACTGTACCAGTAACAAATTTTCACCCTTCTTCCCTAAGGTGTGATGGTTCCATCAATCTTGATACATCCTATGTGTATGAGCCAGCATTGGTATTTTCTTGTAACATTACGGCCAGCTAAGTAATATATCACCCTGCTTTTTTCTGTCTCCTTTGTCACACTTTTTTGTCCTTCACTCTCATTTCCATAGGATTTTTAAAATAGACTTTTCATTTGTAGTGCAGTTTTAGGTTCACTGTGAAATTGAGTGAAAGGTACAGAAATTTCCCACAAATCCCCTGCCCCCACACGTGCATAGCCTCCCATTTTATCAACATCCCGCACCAGAGTGGTACATTTGATACAATTGATGAACCTACATTGACACATCATTATCACCCAAAGTCCATAATTTACATTAATGTCCACTCTTGGAGTTGTACACTTTATGGATCTGACAAATTTATAATAACCTATATCCACAATTGTAATATATTACAGAATAGTTTTACTGCTCTAAAAATCTGCAGTGCTTTGCTTATAAATCCCTTCTTCCCATTTAATCCCTGGAAATGACTGATCTTTTCATAATCTCTGTAGTTTTCCTTATCCAGAACAGCATATAGTTGGAATCATATATTATGTAGATTTTTTCAGATTAGCTTATTTTACTTAGAACTTATATTTTCTCCATTTTTTTTTCATGACTTGATAGCTCATTTCTTTATAGCTTAGAATAATATTTCATTGTCAGGATGTAACACAGTTTATTTATTCATCCATCTACTAAAGGACACCTTGGTTGCTTCCAAGCTTTGGAAACTATGAATAAAGTGGCTGTAAACATCAATGTACAGGTTTTTATGTGGACAGAAGTTTTCAATTTATGTGGATATATACCAGGGAAGGGAATTGTTGGATAGATGGTAAGAATATGTTTAGTTTTGTAAGAAACTGCCAAACTGTATTCCAAAGTGGGTATAACATTTGGCATTCCCACCAGCAATGAATATGATTTCCTGTTGCTCCTCATCCTTACCAGCATTTGGTGGTGTCAGTGTTCTGGATTTTGGTCACTCTAATAGGTGTGTAGTGGTATTTCACTGTTGTTTTAGTTTGAAATTTTCTAGTGACATATGATGTGGGACATCTTTTTATATGTTTATGTGCCATCTGTATATTTTCTTTTATCATCATCATCATCATCGTCATCATCATTATTAGAATAGGCTGCTAATTTTTTCATACAATTGCTTTCTTTTTTAATATTGAAACATAATTGATTATACTTATTTGTGGGGTGAAGAGTTGACTATTGGGTATTTGTGTAAAATATGTAATGATCAAATCAGGATAGTTAGCATGTTCATCTTTGAAAAACATAAGCCTTTTTGGTGTCCATTAACCAATTTTTCCCTAATCCCCCTCCCACTCCCTCTCCCCCACTTCTAGTAACCACAGTTCTGTTCTCTCGTCCAAAAGTTCAAAGTATTATTGTGATTGTATCTTCTTTCTTCCCTCCCTCCCTCCCTCCCTCCCTTCCTTCCTTCCTTCCTTCCTTCCTTCCTTCCTTCCTTCCTTCCTTCCTTCCTTCCTTCCTCCCTCCCTTCGCTCCCTCCCTCCCTCCCCCCCCCCCCCCCCCCCTTTTTTTT
>NW_007728387.1:263613-286979 GCF_000696425.1 Galeopterus variegatus
TTTGAAGGCATGTGATACTTCTCTTTCTGTGCCTGGCTTATTTCACTTAACATAATTTTCTCCAAGCTCATCCATGTTGCTGCGAATGACAGGATTTCATTCTTTTTTATGACTGAGTAGTATTCCACTGTGTATATATACTACATTTTCCTTATCCTGTCATCCATCAGTAGAAATTTAGGTTGGTTCCAATTCTTGGATATTGTAAATAGAGCTGTGATAAACTTGGGAGTGCAGGTATCCCTTCAACGTGATGATTCCCATTCCTTTGGGTACATACCCAGTAGTGGGATGGCTGGATCGTATGGCAATTCTATCTATAGTTGTTTGGGAAACCTCCATACTGTTTTCCATAATGGCTGTATTAGTTTACAGTCCCATCAAAAGTGTAGAAAAGGTCCCCTTTCTCCACATCTTCACCAGCATTTGTTATTTTCTCTCTTTTTGCTAATAGCTAGTCTAACTGGGGTGAGATGATATCTCAATGTGGTTTTGATTTGCATTTTCCAGATGTTTCATGATGTTGAGCATTTTTTCTTGTGTCAGTTGGCCATTTGTATGTCTTCCTTCAAAAAATGTCTATTCAGCTCCTCTGCCCATTTTTTAATTGAATTATTTATGTTTTTACAGTGAAGTTGTTTGAGTTCCTTCTATATTCTGGACATTAATCCATTGCACGACACACAGTTTGTATATTTTCTTTAGTGGGGTGTCTGTTACGACCTTTGGTCCTTTTTGTTTGTTTTGCCATTTCTTTTTTTTTTTTCCTTTTAATTTCCACCTTTATGGAGGTATAATTGATAAATAAAAATTGGATATATTTACAGAGTACAAAATTATGTTTTAATGTATGTATTATTGTGAAATAATTATCAAAATTAACCTAATTAACATATCAAATAATTCACATAATTACCCATTTTTTATGGTAAGAACATTTAAGATCTACTCTCAGCAGTTTTTTTGTATACAATATATTATTATTACTTTAGTCACTATGCTGTACAATAGATCTCTAGAACTTATTTATCTTGTCTTACTGAAACTGTGTACTCCTTGAGCAACATTTCCCCGTTACCCCACCACTACCACTTCCACTCCTAGCCCCTCGCAACCACCATTCTACTCTCTGCTTCTGTGAGTTTTATTTGTTTAGATTCCACATACAAATGAGATCAGGCAGTATTTATCTTTCTGTGTTTGGTTTATTTTATGTAGATTAATGTCTTAGGGTTCTCCAGAGAAACAAAACCATTAGAACATATAGAGCTGCATAAGAGGGAATTTATTATAGGATAAATAATAAATGTGATAATAGAGGTCAAGAAGTCCCATGATATGCCATTTGCAAGCTGGAGAACCAGGAAAGACAACGGTATAATTAACTCTGTGTTTGAAAGCCTGAGAAGCAGGGTAGCTGATGGTGTAACACTCAGTCAACTTTTTCTAGATTTTTTTTTTTTTTTGATCTGGGTCCTCAACAGATAGAATAATGCAGGCCTATATCAATGGGGGTGGACCTTCTTTACTCAGTCTATTGATTCTTATTGTTTATTTACTGCATTCTCGATGACCTATTGTACAATACACAGTATTAATTAGATTATTATATTTTTAAGGCTTTACATTTTTATTTCTACCTTTTTATCTCTCTTTATATGTTTTGGTTTCTTGTTGAATTTCTCAAGAATAAATTAAATGTATTTGAATCTTGTTAAGTATAGGATTTTTTTTAACAGTCTATGAGATTTCTAATATCTGAAGTCTTCTTGGTTATACTTTTGTTGTTATGTGTTTCTTTTGGTCATTGCTCATGAAATTTTTTTTCTGTCTGTACCTAGCTGTCTTTGACTGAGTGTTAGATACCTTATTTGGAAAATTTCCGTAGGAATAATTTAAAAACTAGATGATTGGTGTTTTCTTTCAGAGAAGATTATCATTTGTTTCTGCCTGACACCTGGACATAATACCAGATTAGGTCATCTAAACTGGGGGCTTAAAAGTCCTTGAAATCAATGATGAAGCTAGACTGCAAGTCCATGAACATCGAGGTTATTTCCAGTTTACACCCCGTCTGATCCCTTATACTGGGTCCCAGTGTAAGATGGGGGGGGGGGGGTTTCGGGAAGATTATCATTTGTTTCTGCCTGACACCTGGACATAATACCAGATTAGGTCATCTAAACTGGGGGCTTAAAAGTCCTTGAAATCAATGATGAAGCTAGACTGCAAGTCCATGAACATCGAGGTTATTTCCAGTTTACACCCCGTCTGATCCCTTATACTGGGTCCCAGTGTAAGATGGGGGGGGGGGGTTTCAGTGGTCTGAATGTTCGTCCCCTCCAAAGCTCATGTGGAAGCTTGATCCCCAATATGGCAGTGTTGACAGGTGGGCATTTGGATTGTGAGGGCTATGCTTTCAGGAATGGATTAGTACATTAATGGGTTAGTGGGCTAATGGATGATTAGGTTATCAGGGGAGGGGCACTGCTGGCCTTTAAGGAGAGCAAGTGAGCACATAAACATGCACGCTCCACCATTGCCTTGTGATACCCTGTGCCTCGTTGGGACTCTTCAAAACATCCTCACCAAGAAAAAGGCCCTCACCAAATGCAACCCCTGGACCATGGACTCCCCAGCCTCCAAAACTGTGAGAAAGTAGTTTCATTTTCTTATAAATTACCCAGATTTGAGTATGCTGTTATAAGCAACAGAAAATGTACTAATACGCAAGTAGTTTATCAGGTCCCCACATATATCCTAGCTTCTATTTTGGAAATTCCTTCTTAGTAGTTCCATCATGCTTTTAAGATTTATTTATTTTGTTTGTTTGTTTTTGACAGGGAAATTTTTATTTATTACAAACTCAATCCATTTGGCATATTTCAAAAGGTGCAATGCTTTTGTTCACTTATCAGTGGAAGAAGTTAGAAATTAGCCACCCCAAATATCAGCAAATATTTAACAAATTGCCTTGTAAGTCATAGTCCCATATGTAGTACATTCTGGAAAAGAGGAGGTGCAAGACAGATTCAGTAGTTTCATCAAATACAACAAGGTGGTGTAGTCATCATACTAAAAGCAATGTTTAGATACTGGATGCCAACACCACCTGTGCAGAAAAAGCTCTGGAGAGATGTTTGCAGCAGTGCACACCTGCAGCTCTTCTTTGGTTCTGGAGATTCCAAGACAACCAATATTGCTTTGTCAAATACATTCTTTAGGCCTTTCTGCATGAGTGTAGAATGCTCCACATACTTGACAGCCTTCAGGTTGTGAGCCAGCTTTTCATCAGTCTCTGGAGTGATAGGCTTCTGGTTGTTCTTGAAAAGCTTCTCGATAGTAGAGGGGTCATCTCTGAGATTAATTTGGGTCCTGGCAGGCAAGAAAGGGATCTTTGGACAGTGGTAAGTTATCTCAGGCATCCACTTTTCTTTCACATTTTCAAATGAAAACATAGAACCACTAAATCATAGACTAGAAATACACCTATTTGCGAACAACTCAGTGGTTGTAATATGTCTTAATCCTTTTGCCCTGCAGTATGAAAAAGTTCAAGAGTATATGGCTCCCTACCAATCATAACTGTGACTGCATAGTTGTCAAAAACAGTCGGTACATATTCAAATGGAAATTTGTTGTGTAGCATGTCAGGAGACATGTTTTACCAGTAGCACCCTCTCCCACAACAATGCACTTGATTTTCTGCATTGCTGAAACAGTTTTGTATTACATGAAATATTTCAGATTTGACATTGGCCTTAGCTTCTCCACTGGAATAATTTATTTAGTTTTAGAAGACCTTTTGTAGGTATACTTAATAAGTGAACATCACCTAACCTGTTATTGCCAGAAGTAGAATACTCTATTTCTATTTTTTCCTCCTAAAACATATAAAGCACTGTGAGAATGAGTATTTTTTTCAGGCATGTCAAGAGTAAAATATGCTTTTGATTTTTAAAATATGTAGGTTTTTGCTCTTGATTTGGTGGAAGTGGTATATCACATTTATTGATTTGCATATGTTTGACCATCTTTGCATCCATAGGATGAATCCCACTTGATCATGGTGTATAAATATGTTTGATGTATTGCTTAATTCTGTTTGCTAGTATTTTGTTGAGAATTTTTGCATATATGTTCAAAAGGATATTAGCTGTAGTTTTCTTTTTTTCTTGTATCTTTGTCTGATTTTGGTATTAGGGTGATACTGGCCTCATAGAATGAGTTTGGAAAAATGGCCTCTGTTTCAATTTTTTGGAATAGTTTGGAAGGAATTGGTACTAATTTCTCTTTAAATATTTGTGGTAGAATTCAGCAGTGAAGCCATCTGGTCCTGGGCTTTTCTTTCTCCAACATTTATAAGTATTTTTATAAATAAATATTTTAATGTTTGCTAAACAAAATAGTAAAAAATGGCATTTCACCTTTTTTGTTGGCATTTACATGCTTACTAAAAATGTATCTTTTTCACATATCTTCCTTCGGTATTATTTATTTTTGTCTTTTTGCCATTTTTTTATTGAAATATAATTGAACAAATCTGTGGGATGAAGCATTCAGTGTCAATACCTGTGTTGACACATATTTGTGATGTTCACATCAGGATAATTAGTGTATTCAACATTACACAATGAATCATTTTTTGTGGCCCTTAGCCAATTTCTTGATAACCCCTCCTTTCCCTACCCCTTTCCCACCTCTGGTGGCCTCAGTTCTTCTGTTCTCTCCGTTTGGAAGTTCAACAAATTATTGTGATTGTTGTATCTTTCTTTCGTTCTTTTATTTGTTAATTTTTTTTAGCTCCCACTTATGAGTGAGGACGTGTGGTATTTTTCTTTCTGTGCCTGGCTTATTTCACTTGACATAATTTTCCTTAAGGTCATCCATGTTGCTGCAAATGGCAGAATTTCATTCTTTTTTACAGCAGAGTATATTTCATTGTGTATATATACCACATTTTCCTAATACCGTCATCCATCAGTGGACATGTAGGTTGGTTCAGATTCTTGGTTTTTGCCATTTTTTCTATTGAAATATCTGTCTTTTTCTTACTGATTTATAAGTATTTTTTGTAGTTTGAGATGCTAACTTCTTATCAAAATGTTGTAAATGCTTTTCTCCAATTTGCAGTTTGCTTTCCTACTTGTGTTCTTTGTTGCATTATCAAAATTAATAATATTTTCAATATATTAATATATTTAAATCCATAACATTTTCCTTAATGTATTCCGGCTTTCATGTTATACTTTAAAAAGATCCCCATCTTAGTATTGTAAGAGCTAGTATTTCTCTAATTTTATTTTTGGTAGTATATATTTGGCATTTATTTTCATGTTAGGAAAGAAGTAAGGGTATAAATTGATTTTGTTTTTCCATTGAATTTTCTCATGTCAGTTTTCTCAATGTTCTGTTCTGTTCCATTACATGATCCAGCTACTCTTGTACTAAAACCGTGTTTTAACTAAAGCAGCCTTACCTTTTATTTCAATATTGGTAAGATAAGACCTACTTAATTACTCTTCTTCAGATTTACCAGGCTATTTGTATGAGTGTGTGTGTGTGTGTGTGTGTGCGTGTGTGTACTCTTAATAACAGAATGAATTTAAACTTGAAGAAAGAAAATATTACAAGCTTTTGATTGAGATTTCTTAATTGTAAATTAATTTAAGAATAATGGTGATATTTAGAATTTTGAGTTTTTCTATTTGTAAGAATGTTATGTTTCTCCATTTAGGCAAATTTAATGTTATTACACTCAGAGTTTTATAATGTTCTTTATTTAGTTCTTCATGTATATTGTCAAAATTAGTTTCAGTAACTAAAGTTTGGATTTTTATATTAGAATGAAATTTTTGCATTCCAGTTTTCTTTTTCTTAAAATGATTTCCATTTGAACTAATGCAACTATTATGTTTTCATGTATCTACTTGGTGACTTTCCTCCTAACTGAACTCTAAATCTTTGTAATTGTATTGCAGTTAATTATTTTGAGTTGTCTAGGGATAAAATTTCACCTCTTTAATTTTACTGATTGCCTTTTGAGAATCTACTGAGATAATAATCACAGCAGTAAAAGTCTATTGTTCTTAAGTCAAAAAAGATAAACAAGTATTTACTTAATTTACTAATTTAGTTTAAAAACTTGCTTTCAAATTTATCAGTTTAACCATTTTTGCATGTACAATTTTTTTTACACTCTGCTTTGTTTTGCTAATTCCTCTCTTTTTTCCATAGTTTAGTAGATATTATTGGTATAATATTGAGGGGAAAGCTTATTTCATTACCCCCATTATTTCTTATTTACAAATAAAGGTACTTTGAACACATGAATATGGATTTTTATTTAAAAACAAATTTAATTGTGTCATACATTTTAATACAGTTATTTCTATTTCTTTCTTTTATTGAAACAATTAATTGTACATATCTGTGGGATACAGTGTTCAATATCAATACCTGTATGCAACATTTGATGCTCAGATTAGGATAATTAGTATATTCAACTTTACCCAATGTAGTCATTTTCTGTAGCCTTTTACCAATTTGTTGATAATCTCCCCTCATCTTCCCCCTTTTCCAAATCAGCTGGCCTCAATTCTATTCTCTCCTTTTGAAAGTTCAACAAATTATTGATTGCTGTATCTCTCTTTCTTCTTTTACTTATTTGTTAATTTTTTTAACTTCCTCTTATGAGTGAGGACATGTGGTATTTCTCTTTCTGTGCATGGATTATTTCACTTAATATTATTTTCCCTAAGTTCGTCCATGTTGCAGCAAATGGCAGAATTTCATTCTTTTTTATGGCAGAGTAAATAGTATTCCATTGTGTATATATACAACATTTCCCTTATCCAGTCATCCATTGATGGATGGCCATTCACTTATCTTCCTTTGAAAAATGCCTATTTAGCTCTTTTGCCCATTTTTTAGTTGGGTTACTTGCTTTTTACAGTTAAGTTGTTTGAGTTTCTTGTATATTCTGGATATTAATCCCTTGTCAGATGTATACTTTGCAAACATTTTCCCCCATTCTTTAGGTTGTCTTTTTAGTCTATTGTTTCTTTTGCTGTGCAGAAGCTTTTTAGTTTGACATAATCACATTTGCTTTTTTTTCCTTTTGTTACTTGTGCTTTGGGGGTCTTATTCATAAAAAACTTTTCCTAGTCCTACTACCTGATGTGTTTTCCATATATTTTCTTTTAGGAGTTTTATAGTTTTCTAGTCTTATATTTACATTTTTAATCCATTTTCAGTTGAATTTGGTATATGGCAAGAGGTACAGGTCTAGTTTCATTCATCTGCATATGGATGTCCAGTTTTCCCAACACCATTTACTGAAGAGGCGGTCTTTTCCCCAATGTATGTACTTGCTGCCCTTGTCAGAGATCATTTGGTTGTAAGTCTGTGGGTTGTTTTCTGAGTTCTACTCTGTTCCATTGGACTGAGTGTCTCTTATGCCAGTCCCTTGCTGTTATGGTTACTGTGCCTTTGTAGTATAATTAGAAGTCAGGTAGTGTTATGCCTCAGGCTTTATTTTTGATTCTCAGGATTGCTTTGGGAATTTAGAGACTTTTGATGTTCCATATTAACGTTAGGAATGTTTTAAATATTTCTGTGAAGAATGTCATTGGTATTTTGATGGGGATTGAATTAAACCTGTAGATTACTTTGGGTAGTATGTACATTTTCAAACTGTTAATTTTTTCCAATCCAAGAGTGTTGAATGTCTTTTCATTGTTTTGTGTCTTCTTTAATTTTTTTCTGCTGTGATTTGTAGTTATTGTTGTAGAGATCTTTACCCTCCTTGGTTAAATTTATTATTAGTTATGTATTTATTTTTTGGTTACTATTGTAAATAGGCTTTCTTTCTTTTTTTAAGTTCATTTATTTATTAATATTATTACTTTTTTACATTCTAAGGTGTTGTTGAGGAAACAGTTCAGGGGGAGGGAAGGGGAGTAAGGGGTAGGAACTAGGGTGGGAGAAGAAGGAAGGAGGGGGCATGGATGAGGCCTGTGGTACCCCACTCATTCTTTCAGGGGAGAACAGGGACCTTCCAGCATTGGCTTAGTCATTGATAGGCTGGATGAAGATGTCAGGGGTGTGTGGCTGAAGTCCTCAGCCCCACACCACCTTGGCTTGGGAGCCCAGTGGGTTTTTGATGGTGGATTGGTGGTCATCACAGGGCTGGTTGCAGATGTTGGGGGGGTTGGCCTAGGCCCTTGGTCTGCCACAGCCCTGGCTCAGGAACCCAGGGTGTTTCCTGCAGCTGCTTGATGGTCATCACTGGGTTTGGTTGTAGGTACTGGGGATGCATGGCTGAGGCCCTCAGACTATCACCACCCCAGCTTGGGAGCCTAGGGCATTGCCTGTGGCAGCTCAGTGGTCATCATGGGGCTGGTTGCATGTGTCAAGGGGTGTGGCCAAGGCCCTTGGCCCCCCACTGCCCCATCTCGAGAGCCTGGGGCACTTCCTGTGGTGGCTCAGTGGTCATCACTGGGCTGGTTGTGAATGTCAAGGGGCTGTGACTGAGGCCCTCAGTCCTCCACTGCCCAAGCTTGGGAACCCAGAGTGCTTCATGGGGCTGCTGCTGTTCATCACTGTGATGGATGCAGATGTCACAGGTCATAGCTGAGTCCCATGGCCCTTCCCCCTCCCTGGTTTGGGAGCCCAGGGGGCTTCTGGTCCTTCTAGGATTTATAGATGATTTTTGGTGATATGAGACCTTTACTAGTTAATATCAAATTTTGTCTCTGATCTGTGAGTATTTTTTCTTTTCTTTCAGTTCTGTGTTGCATTATTTGCTGTTCCTACCACTTAAACTCTGCAAAGTAACTAATTTGTTGTACTTTGCTTACTTCTAAAATGGGGGAACTTTCTATGGGGTTCTGTACTTGAGCCTTATAGTTGAGCTAAATTGTTACTTTGCTGCTGATTCCCTGAGGAAGGCTTTTTGGTGTAGCTCAGGTTTTATTTATTGACCTTGCAATCACTTCTGGGTCCTGTGAGTTCCAACACACCTGGGTTGTATGGAACCTCTGCTCTGGGCCTGAGACTTTCCAGCAAATTGCACCCCCTGCAGTTCTATATTCCTGACCAGTATCCACTGAGAGGTATTGTGCTGACTGGGGAGCAGATCAGCTGTCCATGCTATGGATCAATGTTCCCCTGGTGAGTCTGTCTCCTCCACTACCCGTATTCCAAATGCTTCCCATGGGATGGGCCATGTGCTAGTCCCTTGCTATGGCTCACTGGCCTCAGAGTGGCTCCTTCTTTCAGATGTCTGTGGCTCTTCACTCCTATGTGGGTCTGCGGGAACCCTGTTAGTGGTCTTGCTGGCCTTCTCTGTTGCTGACTCCAAGCAACTTCATACAAAGGGCACAGCTGTGGCTTTTGTCAGCTCTTGCTCCTTGTGCTCACCAGCTCCAGCCTTAATGCTGCCTGGATTTGAAATGGTGGCAGTGATCCTTTCTTTCTTTCATCATGGTTTCTCCTGCTTTCATGAACTCCGTAGGTCTCTCCTCTTCTCTCCCTGAGCTCTAGCAACCCCAGCTTGGTTGTCAGTGCTTTTTAATAGTTGTATGTTGGTTGATTTGTGGGAATGGGTGATGCTGGGGACTGTCTATTATGCCATCTTGATTCCAGACCTCTCAAAAGATTTTTAAATTTACTATACTGTAGTTAAATCTCATGAAAATAAAGCAATGCTTTTTATTCTAGTGTATAGAGGAATAAATTCTATAGTGTCTTATAAAGTTATTTTGATTGAAGGAATATTGTCATTCAGCATATTCACAAATAATAAAAAGAATTGGTATCCAGGTATACAAAAGAGGTCACTTTTCTGTTCTCAAAGAAATGGAATCAAACCAGTTGTAACCAAAGGACTGTATCTCCTCCTCCTCTGCAAAATCATATTTCCTGGTGACTGAGGAGACGTGCTGCTAGCTTGGTGCCATGCCACTGAGGAATTTGCCCTGAGCGGCCAGTCACTTCATGAACATCCAGGCTTGCTTTATGATTGTTTTTTCTGTTAGTTCATTATTGGAGTATAAAAATGCCACTGATTTTGGGGTATTGATTTTTTTAAAAAATGTTTAAATATTACCATTTTTCTTATTTTAACTTTTATTTTTTTAAAATTTTTATTATTTATTATAAGCATATTCATTATTACAAATTGTGATTTTTCTTTATGCCTTTAACCAACCTATCCCTCCCCAAACCCCCATCCTGCCTCCCCCCATCTCTAATATCCCTAGGTTTGTTCTTTTCTTCAATGTATTGTTTTGGTCTGTCTTTCTTTCTTTCCTCCCTTCCTTCCTTCCTTCTATCTTAGTACCCAGGTATGACAGAACATGTGGTATTTTTCTTTCCTTGTCTGGCTTATTTCACTTAGCATAATTTTCTCCAGTCTCATCCATTTTTCTGCAAATGGCAGAATTTCATTCTTTTTTTATGGCTGACTAGTATTCCATTGTGTATATGTACCACATTCTCCTAATCCAGTCTTCTGCCGATGGACAGTTAGGTTGGTTCCATATGTTGGCTATTGTAAATAGAGCTGCAGTGAACATGGGAGTGCAGGTATCCCTTCAACATGATGAGTTCCATTCCTTTGGATATATGCCCAGAAAGGGATTGCTGGATCATATGGTAGTTCTATCTGTAGTTATTTGAGGAATCTCCATACTGTCTTCCATAATGGCAGTACTAATTTACAGTCCTACCAATGGTGTATAAGAGTTCCCCTTTCCCCTGCATCCTCACTGGCATTTGTTATTCTTGGTCATTTTAGTAACTTGGGTGAGATGATATCTCACTGTGGTTTTGATTTGGATTTCTCTGATGACTAGTGATATTGAGCATTTTTTCGTGTACCAGTAGGCCATTTGTGTTTCTTCATTTTTAATTGGATTATTTGTTTTTGTTTTTTACTGTATAGTTGTTTGAGTTGTTTATATATTCTGGATATTAATGCTTGTCAGTTATGTAGTTTGCAGATATTTTCTCCCAATCAGTATGTTGTGTTTTCTCTCTGTTAATTACTTCCTTTGCTGTGCAGAAGCTTTTTAGTTTGATATAGTCCCATTTGTTTATTTTTTCTTTTCTTGCTTATGCTTTTGGTGTCTTATTCAAATAGTCTTTGCCTGGTCCTACTTCCTGGAGTGTTTCCCCTATGCTTTCTTTAATTAATTTTATGTTTTGTGGTCTTACATTTAAGTCTTTATTTCATTTTGAGTTGATTTTGGTATACAGTGAGAGGTACAGGTACAATTTTATTCTTTGGCATATAGAAGTCCAATTTTCCCAGCACCATATATTGAAAAGGCTGTTTTCCCCAATGTTTGTTTTTGTTGCCTTTGTCAAAAATCAGTTGGGTGTAAGTATCTGGATTGATTCCTGGGTTTTCAATTCTGTTTCATTGTTACAAGTGTCTGTTTTTATGCCAGTACCATGATTTGGTTACAAGAGATTTATAATACAATTTGAAGCCAGGTAGTGTTATACCTCTAGCTTTACTGTCTTTTTTTTTTTTTTTTTTCTCAGGATTGCTTTGGCTATGTGGGGTATTTTGTAGTTTCATATGAATGTCAGGATTGCATTTTCTATTTCTTTGAAGAATGTCATTGGTATTTTGTGGAGTTTGCATTGAATTTGTAGATTGCTTTTGGAAGAGGAGACATTTTCACAATGTTAATTCTTCCCTTCCAAGAGCATGGTATATCTTTCCATCTTTTGTGTCCTCTTTATTATCTCTCAGTAGTGTTTTGTAGTTCTCATTGTAGAAATCTTTCCCCTCCTTAGTTAAATTGATTCCTAGGTATTTTACTTTTTTGGTGACTATTGTAAATGGCCTTGCTTTCTTTATTTCTTTTTCTGCTAGTTCCTTACTGGAGCATAAGAACACTATTGATTTTGGGGTGTTGATTTTGTATCCTGCAACATTATTGAAATTGTTAATCAGCTCTAAGAATTTTTGGTAGAGTCTTTAGGTTTTTTGTGAATAAGATCATGTCATCTGAGAGGAGGGACAGTTTGACTTCATCCTTTCCAATCTGGATTCCCTTTATTTCTATCTGTTGCCTGGTTGCTCTGGCTAGTACTTCCAATACTATGTTAAATAGGAGGGTGTGAGTGGGCATCCTTGTCTTCTTCCTGTTCTTAAGGGAAAAGCTTTCAGGTTTTCCCCATTGACTGCTGGTGGGCTTGTTTTAGATGCCTTTTATTGTGTTGAGATGATTTCTTCTATACCTAATTTGCTGGGAATCTTCATTGTGAAGGTATGTTGTGTTGAATGTTTTTTCTGCATCTATTGAAATAATCATACTGATTTTGTCCTTGATTTTGTTGAGGTTGTGTATCACATTTATTGATTTGCATATTTTGAGCCATCCTTGCATCACTTGGATGAATCCCACATGATTATGTTGTAAAATTTTTTTGATACGTTACTGTATTTTGATTGCTAGTATTTTGTTGAGGATTTTTGCATCTTTCTTCATCAAGAGTACTGGTATGTAATTTTCTTTTTTGTGTTGTATCTTTGGTTTTGGCATCAGAGTGATGCTGACCTAATACAAAGCATTTGGGAGAATGGCTTTTGTTTCAGTTTTTTTGAATAGTTTGAAGAGAATTGGTATTACTTTCTTTTTAAGTATTTGGTAGAATTTATCAGTAAAGCCATCTAGTACTGAAATTTTCTTTGCTGGGAAAGTGTTAATTACTGCTTCAGTCACATTGCTTATAATTGGTGTGTTCAGGTTTTCTATTTCTTCTTGTTCCAGTCTTGATAGTTTGTATGTTTCCAGAAATTTATCCATTTCTTCCAGGTTTTCATGTTCTTTGAAAACCTGGAGGAAATGAAATAAAATGTTTTAAAGTATGATTTGGCTACAATAAGTGCACCTACTTTAAATGTATACACTGTGTAACTACCACATCCATAAAATTAGTGTCACCCCAATAAGTTATCTCATTTTCAACTCTTTCTTTATGCAACCACTAATCTGGTTTCTGTCACTGTAGATTTGTTATGCCTTTACAAGAGTTTCATAAAAATGTAATCATATAATATCTTCCTTTTTGTATCTAGTAACCACAGTGACATTTGTTAAAATAACCTTTGTTAAAATAGCATGTTATAATTCCCCAATAATATAAATACTATATTTTCTTTCTTGGCCTCTTCCATTTCTTTTTCTCCCTTGTTTTGGGGGGAGTAATAGGGACAGGGGACAGGGATGGGGGTTCTTTCCATTTGTCTTAATCCCAATGGTAAAATACAGAACCCAAGAAGACAATAAAATTGTGCAGGCCATCAAAGATTTGTGGAGGAACTTATATCTTCCAAAAAGATGCTATAAAAATTCCAAGTATTAAATGGGAGATAAAAATGGATGTAAGATATGATCCCTGCTTTAGTGAAGCTTTCATGCCTAAAGGCCGGATAGAACATTTTCATGAACAACTATAAGAGCAGGCATTATATAGTTAAAACTGAATTTGTATAGAATATTATAGGATTTCAAAAAAGGAAGTGCTAACAAGAACAAGTTTAGGAAATAATTTAAAGAGAAGTAAATTATGCTCACATTTAATAATTAATGGGTCTGATGCTTTTTTTCAGAGGTACATAACCATCTCCATATCTCTGTATCTCATTTACCTTGAATATATGCTGAGAGGCAGGTGAATGGGTGAAACTTTAGTTTGATTTACATCACATCATTTATACCTATGCTTTCAAAATAGATAACATTTTATTTCAAGTGTTTATTTATTATTTTATCAACTTTTGAGCTTACTCCAAAGAATAAACACAAAATAAATATAAACTTCCATTTATTCTACCCTTTGAATATATCATCTGTATGCATTTTTGAAATCAATATTCCAAATGATATACAATCCAATTCATTTGAGAGATCTGATGCATAATGCTTTTAGGTGATCAAAATGTGTGAAAATATAAAAAGAAAGAAATTTAGAATGCCTGATGCAATTAATATTGAAGTTTTTCATTCAACAATGTTTTTAATTTTTAATCATTAAATATTTAGTAGATAGGGCTTGCCAGTTAGCTCAGTTGGTTAGAGCATGGTGATGATCACACCGAGGTCCAGTGTTTGATCCCTGTACTAGCCAGCCACGAAAACCAAGAGAAAGAAAGAAAAAACAAACAAACAAAATATTTGTTATATATGCCAGTATATGATATGTAAGCTAAATGTGCTCTTAGTTAATTAGCATTTTAATCTCAAATGAAAATTATAATTCACTTATTTTAAAGAGCTATGAATTACATTACATGATTTCTTTTAATTTTGCATGCACTGAGGAGAAATAAACATTTGTTCTAGAATATCTTAACAAGAACACAAAAATCCCTTGGTTCTAAGAGCATGACACTTGTGTCATAAAATGGAAGATGAAATATTAGTGTCAAGAAGCTCTCTCAATAGTAACTTTTACATTATAAATCCTGCAAGATATGCCAAAAAAAATTGCTGTAAATTAGTAAATGCCACTTATGGTAAGAGTAGAATAAGGTAAGAACAATTTTAAATACCAGCCATCAAAAATGGGTTATCACCAACTAGCATTTCAATTGTAAATCATAGATTAAGTTAAAAGTGTTTGTTCTATTAATTGTAAAATAAAACAAACATGGCTTATGTTCATTATCTTCTTTATATTTAATCAAAAATAATTAAAAGGCAAATTGTTTTACACAGCTTAGTATATACCAGTAAACTCATTGTAAGTGTCTCTGATTTTGTTAGATTTTTCTTTTGGAATTTCCTGAAGAAATTCAAATAACGTTACAAACCAGGAATGTTATTTGATCTTTTGTAATGTTATTTGAATTTTTGCTTTTTCTGAGACTTCTTTCCCTAAAAGAAAAAAAATGAAAAGGAACTTGAAGGATCTTTGTCTAAATAAAAGTTAGTTGCAGCTGGCTATAATAAAGAAACATAGGAGTGACGATACCACATTTGTGGCTACCACAGATCACCAAAATCTTGCAAAGATTTTAAATTATATGTTTCTCAAGAGGAAAAAAAAGGTTAGTAAAGGGTCAATAAATTTAATATTATTTTTCAGAATATAAAATATCATAAAGTATTTTTAAATATTGTTATTCTAATAAAGCCAAAATATATTTTTGTAAAGAATTTCCAAGTTTTTATTGCAATCATTTCATTCTATAATATATATTTTTAAAATATTCTCTCAATACTTGCCATTTCTGCCTTTTCTTTTTTCTCAAATCAAAACATACACTTACAATGAGAAATGAAATAGAAGATATTACAAATGATGCTACAGAAATAAAAACATTCATAAAAGACTACTATGAAGAGTTACACACCAACAAATTGGACAGCCTAGAAGAAATGGACATATAACATATTAAGAATGAATCATGAAGAAATAAAAAATCTGGATGAACCTATAACTATTAAAAAGATTGAGTTAGTAATCAAAAACCTCTCAAGAAACGAAAGCCAAGGACTCTCTGAAATTCATGGGTGAATTCTACTAAACATTTAAAGAAAAATTAGCACCAGTCCTTCTCAAACTCTTAGAAGAAACTGAAGAGGTGGGGAACACTTCCAAACTCGTTTTGTGAGGCCTGGATTTTCCTGATACTAACGCCAGGCAAAGACACCACAAGAAAAAAAAAACTATATGCTAATGTCCTTGATGAACATATATGCAAAATTCTCAACAATATACTAGCAAACAGAATTCAACAACACATTAAAATAATCATAAATTATGATCAAGTGGGATTTATCACTGGGATGCAAAGATAGTTTGACACAGACAAATAAATCAATGTAATATACCACATTAACAAAATGAAGGATATAAATTACATAATTATATCAATAGATGCAGGAAAATCATTTGACAAAATTTACCATCCTTTTATGATAAAATATTTCAAGAAATTAGGTTTAGAAGGAATGAAGCCTTTATTATAATCATATGATTTAAAAGGATGCCCACCCTTGCCACTTCTATTCAACATGGTATTGGAAGTCCCAGCTAGAGCAATTAGGCACAAAAAAGAAAAGGCACCCAAATTAGAAATGGAGAAGTAAATTTCTCTGTTTGAAGATGACATTATCTTATATTTGTAAAATCTTTAAATATTCCACTTCAAAAACTGTTAGAATGAATAAACACATTCTGTAAAGTTTCAGGATACAAAATCAGCATACAAAAAGTAGTTGCTTTCACTACCAATGAACTATTCAGAAAAAAAAAATTAGGAAACAATTCCATTTACAATAGCATCAAAAAGAACAAAATACTTAGGAATAGATTTAACCAAGGAAGTGAAAAACTTGTATAATAAAAACTGCAATACATTATGAATTGGAAGACATTATACTGTTAAAATATCCATACTACCGAAAGCATTCTACAGATTCAAAGTCATCCTCATTAAAATACCAATGCCATTTTTACAAAACTAGAAAAAAAAAGTTTAGAATTTAAACAATACTACAAAAGACCATGGATAAACAACCAAACAAAAAAATCTTGAGAAAGAAGAACAAAGCTGGAGGCATCATACTTCCTGATTTTAAATCATATAGCAAAGCTACAGTAATCAATACAGTGTGGTATTAGCATAAAGGCAGATTATTGACCAATAGAACAGAATACAGAGCTTGGTACTGGTCTTTGATAAGGGTACCAAGCATAGAGAATAGGAAAAGGATAATCTTGTCAATAAATAGTGTCAGGAAAACTGGTTTTCCAGATGAAAAGGATTAAATTGGACATTATACATAAACATAAAATCAAAATTGAGCTATATGTATACAAACACACACACATGTGTACTAATCAAATAAGGAGGAAACACTCATGACAATCAAGTTCTCATTTTTATAACTGGCCATGTAGTCATAGGTGGTATTTATAACTACCTTCTTATACTACCCATTCTGTATTCCCTTTGCCTTCTGCAAGCACCCCTACTGCTTGTAGTTTTTCACCTGGTAAGGTAACCAAAAATTTTATTTCTAGAGGATCTGAGCCATCATTTTTGTTGCCTGGATTAGGTTATCGGAGTTTTCCATTGACCTTAATCACAGGGCATGGTAATACTATGACACATCTTAAATGATCATCTGTATTGCAGACATGCTTGTCTAAGTGTGAGCTAACAGTATAATGCAAACCAAATTGATAAGGTATCCTGGGACCAAAGAACAAAGCAGGCTACTACGTGTGTTTTACGAGGAGTTTATTATTATTATTGAGGGTGGTTACTTACAGGGATACAGTGATTGTATCAATCCATGCAAGTGCTGTGTAGCTGCTTTCTTCACACCCCCGGGGGGCAGGAGTTGAAACTGATAAGCGACTTGGTAACAAGAGTGGAACAATTCCAAAGAGAGAAAGGCTGTAGTAATTCAAGATTCCTAGGCACTCCACAGTCTCCTGTTGCATGTCTTTGGGGTTGCGGGTGTCACTTCTCTTACTTTACAGCATAGCATTCTGTTCCTGTCCCTCCCTCAGTTGCTATTTGACTTGTGCAGGGGAAAAATTGTCAGTATAGGAGCCAGAGCCCTGGAGGCCATGAGGATGGAGTGAGTTCTGACCAACATTCCTACAGTACTCTTCCTTACTTCCATTGTGGAATAGTAGTCCAATTTCCCACTGGTAATTCAGATCAATCATACCAGCCAATACTTTAAATCCCTTCTTGACCTGTTGACTCTAAGGTATGTCAAAACCAAATTAGCTGGGTGGCAGTCTTAACTTATAGTTTAATGGAACCACTGTTGTTTTCTCTAGTGGAAGAATTCCTCCCCCCAAAACTAGGACCTCTAGATCAGCAGAGCATAAAGTCCTGGGATCATGAAGCACAATTTTTGCTAGTGGGTCACTAGAGGTGATGGTGTGTCATGCCACTCCCATTTCCACCCCTTGATTGTTGGACCCTAGAAGCCAGGCAATAGGAGAAACAGTAAATATTTGATACTGATTCGGATCATATACAGTCTTCTGGAGAACCTTGTCCCAGCTTAGAAAAGTTTTTTCACCTAGTTGGTGCTGTAACTGAGCCTTTTAAAGGACATTTCTCCATTCTATCAAGCCAGCTGATTTAGGATAATGGTAAACATGGTAATACCAGGTAAATCCATGAGCATCAGCCCATTGCCCCACTTTGGCTACAAAGTGAATTTCTTGGTCAGAAGCAATGCGGTGTGGAATATCATGACAGTGCATAAGACATTCTGTAAGTCCACAGATGATAGTTTTGGTAGAAGCATTTTGTGCAAAAAAGGCAAATCCTTATCCAGAGTAAGTGTCTATTCCAATAAGGATAAAAAGATTCCCCTTCCATGATGGAAATTGTCTAATATGATCAACCTGCCACCAGGTACCTGGCTGGTCACCCGGGAAAAGGTGCTATATTGAGGGCATAGTGTTGCTTCTGATACTGGCAAACAAGGCACTTAGTGATGGCCATAGCCAGATTTTCCTTGGGGAGGTGGAAGTCCACATTGCTGAGCCCCTTTACAACCTCCATCCCTGCCGCCATGGCTACTTTATTCATGAGCCCATTGTGCTACGACAGAAGTAGCTGAAGAAATAGGCTGACTGGTATTCACAGAGAGCATAATGCTATTCACTTGATTATTAAAATCCTCCTCTGTTGAGGTCACCCTTTTTTGAGCATTCACATAGGACATAAATATCTCCATGTTTTTTTCACCTGTTCAGAGAGGTCTATCCACATGCCTCTTCCCCAGATTTCTTTGTCAGATTGGCCAATCATGTTTTCTTCAAGTTTCTAACCATTCAGCCAATCCGTTGGCTATGACTCATGAATTAGTATATAATCACGCATGTAGCCTTTTCTCATTCCAAGCAAAATGCACAACTAGGTGCAGTGCCTAAGTTCTGCTTGCTGGGAGGATTTCCCTTCACCACTGTTCTTCAGGGCTGTCCCAGACAGGCTGTAATGCTGCAGATTTCTGCTTTCAACCCTGCATATGGTACAGAACCATCTGTAAATTAGGCTCAAGTTCTCTCTTTGTCAACTAATGATAGGGAAGTCCCCAAGAGACCATAGGTTCTGGCTAGGAGAGAGAAGGCAGTGTAGCAGGAGAGGGAACTGTGGGCTTCTGGACCACTCCTTCGTTAAACTTATGTGTTCCTTCAGATCTTGCTTGGTCCTGATTACATATATACCACTTCCATTTGATGATGTAGTGTTATTGTGCGTGCCCAACTTTATGACTTGGTGAGTTAGATCAAAGCAAGCTCATAAGAGATTGCACGGTCTCATGATAAATTGGGGCCTATTTCAAGCATTTAGTTTTACTAAGGCCTAATAGCAGGCCAAATGCTGTACCTCAGAAGAAGAATAGTTATCTACAGATGATGGCAGGACCAGTGTCTAAAATACTAAAGGCCTGCATTGCCGTTCACCTATGAAGGCCTGCCAAAGCCTCCAAAAAGTATTTCTATCTGCTGCTGATACTTCATGCACCATTGGATCTTCTGGATCATATGGCAGGGCAGCTTCAGAAGCAGCCTGGACTTTTTGCAGAACCTTCTCTTGTTCTGGGTACCACTTAAAACCGGCAGCTTTTCAGGTCATTCCAAAATGCTCTGGAATAACACACACAAATGAGGAATAAATTGCCTTCAAAATCAAAATAGGCCCAGTAGGCATTCATTGTACCTTTTTTTTTTTTTTTGTCTTTTTTTTTTGTGACCGGTAAGTGGATTGCAACCCTTGGCTTGGTGTCGCCGGCACCACACTCAGCCAGTGAGCACACCAGCCATCCCTATATAGGATCTGAACCAGTGGTGGGAGTGCCGTTGCGCTTCCAGTGCCACACTCTCCCGAGTGAGCCACGGGGTCGACCCTCATTGTACTTTTTTCATGATTATAAGAGGGGCCAGGTGCAACAACCTACCCTTCAACTTAGACGTGATATCACAACATGCCCCAGATCACTGGTCTCCTAAAAATTTCACAGAAGTTGAAGGACCCTGAATTTTGGTAATATTTATTTTCTATCCTCTGACTTGCAAATGTTTTGCCAGTAAGTCTAGAGTAATTGCTGCATATTGCTCACTAGGTCCAAACAGCATAATGTCATCAATGTAATGGGCTGATATAATATCTTATAGAAGAAAAAGGCTATTGAAATTCCTGTGAACTAAATTATGAATTGCCTGCTGAAAGAAAACTGATTCTGGTGGGCCTTACATACAGGTATGGAGACAAAGGCACTTTCCAGATCAATAGCTGTATACTGAATACCAGGAGATCTGTTAAATTGCTCAAGAAATAAAACCACATCTGGTACAGCAGCTGTGACTGGAGTCACTACTTGTTAATGCTCATGGTAACCTACTGTGTTTCTTCAAGATCCATCTGTCTTCTGCATAGGCCAAATAGGAGAGTTGAATGGGGATGTAATAGGAATTACCACCCCTGCATCGTTCAAGTCCTTGATGGTGGCACTAATCTCTGAAATCCATTCACGAATACAGTATTGCTTTTGATTGACTGTTTTCCATGGTGGATGCAGTTCAGATGGCTTCAACTTGACTTGTCTCATCACAATAGCCCTCACTCCACAGGTTAGGGAATCAACAGTGGTGATTCTGCCTGCAGCTAAGTATGTTGATTCCAATTATGCAGTATGATACTAAAGAGATAATTACAGGATGGGTTCAGGAACCCACTGGATTCACTTTGAGACAGTCCTGAGCTAAAATTCCATTGATAAGCTGACCCCTATAAGACCCCACTATGACTGGAGGGCCACAGTAACATTTTGGGTACCTTGAACCAATGTTAGTTCAGAGCCTGTGTCTAATAGTCCCCAAAGGGTCTGATTATTCCCTTTTCCTCAGTGCACATTTATCCTGGTAAAAGGCCATAGGTCCGTTGAGGAAGGCTGGGAGAAAAGTTAATGGTATAAAATTTTAGTAGTGTTCTGGGGTCCTTCCTTCAGGGGACCTGGCCTCCATTCATTCAATGGGCTCTGGTTCTATAAACTGGCTCAAATATGAAAATTGATTGAGTGGCTGTGACTTTCTGTTTTTACAATTTTAGTTAGAGTTTTTTTCCCTTGACCTGGAACTTTTCTTCTTTTACAGATCAAATAAGAATTTAGTATGCTCCATATTTATTTCAGTTCTAGGAATCCCATGATTAGGCAATAACATATGTCTACACAAGTCAGACTATTCTGATTGGAGCTTTGGTTCTGCTGTCCAAATATACTAACTAAGCCCACTTTGCCTTTGGTGATAGAGTGACACCACTTGGTCCCTGCCACCCTGAAATATAATTATTCTCATTGTATTTAGAGTTTTCAGTAGGTGGCTGTGGTTTCCACTGTAAGGTCTGGCCTATAGAGAAGAGTGATCAGAGAGGTCTTCAAGGATGCTGGGGCTTCCCTCACAAATTGGTGAAAGGTATGTTTTACAGACCTTCCCAGCGTGGGTGATTAAGTATTAAATAAAACATTAACTTTAACATTTCAATCTCCCCAAGCCTTTGAATCTACATTAAACCAAGGGAGATTGGTCACAGCAGTTCACCCACAGTGGGTCATATTTTGACCCATGTTTTATCCAGTAAACCAAACAAACTGTTAGTTAGTGCCCTTTCTAACTCCCCAACGTACAACATTAAGTGAAGAATCTCTGCTTAGTGGACATATTAGTCCATTTTCTGCTGCTTATAACAGGGCCCCTGAAACTTGGTAATTATAAGTAAATAAAATTTATTTCTTACAGTTTTGAAAGCTGAAAAGTCCAAAGTTCAGGAGGCATCTCTGGTAACATCCTTCTTCTTGGTGGGAGCTCTGTATAAAGTACCATGGCAAAGCAGGATATCACATGGTGAGAATGGCCAGAGCGTTTTCATGTGCTCTGTTTATAAAGCCACCAGTCTATGTCCATGATATTCCATTAGAGCTTTAACCCATTACTCTATGAGTGAATTCATTCATAAGATCATAGTTCTTGTTATCCAGTAACCTCTTAAAGACTCCACCTTTCAGCACTGGCACACTGAAAATCAAGCTACCAACACTAGCTGTTGAGGAGACAAATATGCAACCCATAGCAGTGGGTCCATATCAATAACTTCAGTCCGATACAACTTTTTATTCCTTCCACCATTATCTCACACCCTTATTAAACATTGCCTCTTATATTCCCCAAATTTCTGCTTGTATAAATTATAAAACTTAAGTAGTTATTTTGGAATGTAGCATAACTACTCAGTGGTCACTCTTTGTACCTCACCTTCGTGGGCCTGCTAAAACTTGAGTCTACGTGTAGTTCTAGAAGAAAAGAGAGGTAGTGGAGGAGGACCCTGAAGAGAATCAGCATTGTCCTGCATGTTAAGAAATGAAAAAAGATGCACCATGCTAGATCTAATAAAATAAAAAACTGGAGTAGCTATGTTAATTACAGACAAAGCATACTTCAGAGCCGGAAAATGATCATCATTGTCCAGTAATACAGTGATCAATTCTCCAAGAAGACATAACATAACAATCCTGAATGTGTATTGCCTGACAACAGAGCATCAATATAAGTGAGAGAAAACTGATAGAATGGCAAAGGGTGATAAAAAAAATC
Organism: Galeopterus variegatus; assembly: GCF_000696425.1. Taxonomy (NCBI): domain Eukaryota; kingdom Metazoa; phylum Chordata; class Mammalia; order Dermoptera; family Cynocephalidae; genus Galeopterus; species Galeopterus variegatus. Next base: position 286,273 of record NW_007728387.1, read on the forward strand.
CACCATTATAGTTGAATTCAACTACTTTCTTATCAGTAATGTACAGATTCAGTGGGCAGAAATTTAGTAAGGATATGTTTGAATTGAACAGCACTATCTATCTACTGGATATAATTTACATTTGTAGAATAATTTATCCAACAACAGTAGAATATATATTCTTCTCAAGCTCACATGAAATATTCACCAAGACAGACTACATTCTGGGCCATACAACACACCATAACAAATTTAAAATAATAGACACAATTTAAAATATGCTCTCAGACCACTGTGGAATTAACCTAGAAATCATTAACAGAAATATAGCTGCAAAATCTCCAAATCCTGGAAGATTAAATAACACATTTAGCTAATACATGGGTCAAGGAAGAAGTCTCAAGATAAATTAAAAAGTATTTTGAATTAAATAAAAATAAAAATGAAACTAATTAAAATTTGTGTGATGCAGCAAACAAAGCTTAGAAGAAAATTTATAGCATTACATGCATTTATCAGAAAGGAACTAAGTTCTAAAATCAATAATCTAAGCTTCCACTACAGGCAATTAGAAAAAGAAGAAAAGAAATAATACGGGCCGGCCCGGTGGCGCACTGCTACAGTGTGCCGCTTGGGAAGCGTGGCGGTGCTCCCGCCAAGGGTTCGTATCCCACATACAGACTGGCCGCTCACTGGCTGAGCGAGGTGCGGGAGCAACACCAAGGGTT